>NC_058410.1:82074372-82153774 GCF_002201575.2 Neomonachus schauinslandi | reverse complement strand
TATGGTAGCTC
The DNA here is from genome assembly GCF_002201575.2 of Neomonachus schauinslandi. Taxonomy (NCBI): domain Eukaryota; kingdom Metazoa; phylum Chordata; class Mammalia; order Carnivora; family Phocidae; genus Neomonachus; species Neomonachus schauinslandi. The sequence goes on along the minus strand of NC_058410.1, from coordinate 82,153,763 downwards.
TATTTTCAACTTTTTGAGGAACCTCCATACTGTTTTCCAGAGTGGCTGCACCAGCTTGCATTCCCACCAACAGTGTAGGAGGGTTCCCCTTTCTCCGCATCCCCGCCAACATCTGTCATTTCCTGACTTGTTAATTTTAGCCATTCTGACTGGTGTGAGGTGGTATCTCATTGAGGTTATACTCAGAGTTTTTTGAATGATAAATGAGAAATAAGAGGATGTCTTTTATGGAACAACTGATTTTTATTTACCTAACAAACTGTTGGATAATGTTTACTATATAAAGCCAAGCACTTTATACATGTTAACTTACTTGATTTCAATAATCAGTCTTCTATGAGGTTGTAATCTGGGTTCTGATATTCACTACCTATATAACTTTAGGCAAATTAACTCCTTTGAGTGTCAGTATTCTCATCTGTAATAGAATAGTCTTCTCAAAGTGTTTTGTGAAGATTAAATAAAATATCATTTATAAAGGTCCTGGTACATAGTAATAATTTTTCTTTGTATTATTGATTTTCCTAGAAACCATTAGATATGTAAATGGAGATTGAATGTATTTTTAACACTTCTAAATCTTTCATTTAAACAAGATCTAAGGGAGCTTGCTGGTTTGCATAATGGGTTGTCAGTCAGCGTTGATTAGTGCAAGAAAGAGAACAACCTAATCTGAAAACTTAGTAAAAGTATTAGTGGGCCAATGGGAAAGCCAAAAGTGGCATTGCCAAGAGAAAGAATTCAAAAGGATTAGCATGCTCAATTAGCAGAGCTCCAGATGACAACTAAGTCAGTCATGCACAGCATTTCTGTCTCTTACCTCTCCTTTCTCAGTTTCTAGCCCTGAAAGATCTCAAATGAGAATTGGAAATTTGGAATACTGGTGAAAGAGAAAAGTCTACACCATGACTCTCTCTTCTCTAACATAGCCTTCCAAAAGGGAAGTCAGTCAGAGCAGGGAGTGGAAAGACAATTTAAGTAAACTTAAGAATTCTTATATAAGGTGAGAATGGACTTTTTATTACCTTACAAAAAGAGACTTGCAGTAATCAGGAAATCAATAAATACTTCTCCAAATTTTACCTAAAGATGAGAGCAAATCTTGGAGTAGATTTACAAAGACAGTGGTAGGAAACAATAAAATTACTTTCTTTTTTTGCACCTACTATATCCAACTCATCCAATAAAGTGTTAGGCTACAATTCAATTAATTAAATTGTTACATAACTTTTTTTTTTTTTAAGTAGGCTCCATGCCCAGCGTGGAGCCCAACCCAGGGCTTGAACTCACCACCCTGAGATCAAGACTTGAGCTGAGATCCAAGAGTCAGACACTCAACAGGCTGAGCCACCCAGGAGCCCCAAATTGTTACCTAATTTATAATTTTTTTGTAATCAGAGAATATGGTAAATATCTATTATAAGCTTTTATGTGTTATAGGTGAGGGAGATACCCATAGAACAAGATTCATGCCAGGTGCAGGGAATTAGCCCTACTTCTGAGAGTTGACATCCTTTTTTCTTTCATATTAGGGGTTGAAACTTATTCCCACATACACTATGTCAATATTAATACATTTGTGATGTGTTTATGTTATAAATGAGAAGAATGAGGGGAATTCCAGTTTTTTGGAGGTTAATACAAAAGACATGTTAAGAGGTTGCTGCAATAATTCAGAGAGATAAGTACCTAAGCAAAGGTGTAATTATTGAAAAAAGAAAGGAAGAAATATAATTGAGAGATACTTTGCAGGGAAAATTACAATTTTCAGTTTCTAACTGATAAATAAATGAAGAAGAAGGAATAATTTAAAATGACTTCAAATTTTCAAGATTTTATGGCCAATTGTATAACAAGAATGCCTGCTTTAGTGAAATAATTTATTTCCAAGAAAAATAACTTTGCAACTGTAACAGCTTAATTTATACTTCCTGACCCTATTATGCTCTGGTGGGCTTTGCAATGCCAAGGGTTTGGGGTGGGGTATTAGGTGAAGAGGGGTCTAGTTCTTGGTCATCATATATTGGTGCTAGCAACTGAAAAAGTTGTAGTCTATGTTTCCATATGATTTTTGCTCTGTCAACATTATTCCTTTTTCTTTCTGTGTGAAAGACCATCAAGATGGCTAGGGCTCACGGCTATGTCCATACTATTCTTGGTAACATAAGAAAACTGAACTTATCTGCCTCCATGAAGCACAGTAGGATGCACATAAGACTCATATTCACAAGGGTTGCTACAAGAAACAAATGGCACACTCAAATTAATGTATTTCAGAGAGTTTATTCACATAGGAACTAATTACAAAGATGTGGGGAGTGTAAGGAGACAACAAAGGTTAGTACAGGTACACAAAGCTAGCAGCAGACCCTAAAAGGGAGAGGAGAAAGGCTACCAGAACCTAGAAAGGGAGACATTAAGAAGTGAAGGCTGACTTGGAAGGAGCAGTGATCATTCAAGGGACGCAGCCAACCTAAGGTGACTATTCAGGAAAGGCTTCAAGGGAATAAATATACTGGTATCACACTTTGTCTTCATTTTCTTCTGCAGTCCCCAATGGCTAAATCCCACTGGAACAGGTAGGAAGAGAGCAAAATAGAGAAGGGAGTGAATCTGGAGGGGCAAATGGAAGATATCTGGCATGAGATATCAGATATGTCAGCTTGGATATCACCTTTGGTAATTTCTTCTCTATTGACTTTTAGTCTACTGAGTTCAAGGTGTTTGCTTGTTTGCGTGTTTGTTTTACCATACTTGCCAGTTTTTATGCTGTATTGGAGATAAGAGCCCTTCCTCTTAGATCCTTCAAATCTCTCTGAGGTTCCTTCTCTGGGCTTGGAATGTCAAAGGTGGTTCATTTCTACTTTAGGGACAAACAATATCTAAAGCACTTTCAGTCTGTTTTTTTCTTTACTCCCTTTACTTGTAAGCTTTTATTTCTGATCAGTTCTTATTACTCCCATCTGATGATTATTAAAAAGTAAGCAAGCATCAATTAGTTCCAGATGCCTATATTACAATTGTACCAGAGAAACATGACAGGGTTGGACAAAAAAAACCCAGAGTGGTGACAGAGGTGGAGACTCTGAAAAAGACTTCACAGAAAGCGGGACCTCAAGTCAAAACATCAGAGTGTAATCAGTGTTGCATCTGACATTTAAATAATTCTTTCTTTTCAGAGATGCACAGACCTAGACCATGGGCTACATGCATTGGATCTGTACTAGGGTTAAGCAAATATCTTATTATTCATTCTTATTCTCTATCACAGCTTTCCCCCACAAAGATCACTTATTTGGGTGGTGGTCAAAACCATGTTCTCTATATTTGAGACCCACAGGATTCTCTCAGATACTTTTTAGTATAATGTCCAAAGTAAAAATTAACAAATAACTCTAGCAATCAACAACAACAGAGGAGAATGACCCACCAGGAGTGAAGGTTTGTGTTATTCTGCTGAGTAAAGAATTCAGTCTAGTTGATTTCCTGCTTGAGAACAAAGGGCACATTGGATAGTGGAAGAAGGAAATGATAAAATATCACCTACAGCTTTGCTTTATTGCACACTGGTGACCATGATTGTGCCTCTAGTGAACACTACTGACATGTTGATTAGAAGTGGTGTTAGCATAATCCTTGTCCCTCTTTCCTAATTGCAGGGGGGGAAAGCTTTCAATATTTCACCATCAAATATGTTTGCTGTAGATTGTTTTAAGAAAGTCTTTATCATATTAAGAAGTTTGGTTCTACTCCTAGTTTGCTAAGAGTTTTTACAATGACTGGGTATTAACTTCGGTCAAATATTTTTATTCTGTAAATATTGAGATGATCAAATATCTTTTCCTTTTTAACAGTTATGTGGTGAATTAACACTGAGGGTTTGTTTTTTGTTTTTTAACATTGACTTATTTTTGAGTGTTCATCCAACCTTGTGTTCCTGGGCTAATTCTCTCATGGTTGAAGTGTATTCTTATTAAATATCACTGCTTTCAATTTGTTAACATTTTGTTCAGCATTTCACTAAAATTTTCTTCTAAGCACCACTTTAGATACAGTCATCATTTTCAATATGTTCTAACTTCACTGTAATTCAACTCCTATTAAATTTAAAATTTTGATTTCATGCATTCATTTATGTATGGGCTATACAAACATGATAATAGTATTTCTTAAATTTCCAAACATTTGGCAATTTTCTAGTTATCTTTTTGTCTATTTCTAGTTTAATTCCATTGCACTCAAAGTACATATAATACATGATTTCAGTCTTTGAAATTTGTCAAGACTGTGTTGTATCAGCATTAACAGCATAAATTTTGGTTAATGATCCATGTGTATTTGCAAAGACGTTAATTTGGTCATTGTTAGATGCAATGTTATATATATGTTAAATAGATTAAATATATGAATTGTGTTTTTAGGTTTCTATCCCTATTGATATTTGGTCTGCTTGCTTCATCATCTATTAAGAAAAGTATAAAATCCCTTGTATGATTTTGGATGTGTCTACTGTTCCTCTCATTCTGTCAAATTTTCCTTTTATATTTTTCCTACTATTAATTTATTAGTGACACTTCTTAAAAACTAGTCTTTATTTTTCTTCGTTGCTACTAAATTATACAAATATCTGTCCTTGCCTTGTAACAAATGATCACGTTTCTATTTCTGTAATAGTGCTAAAACTCTGGAACACTTTCACTCCCTTTATTCCAATTCTGTTTTTACATTGTTGGCATAGATTTTATTTCTACATACATTTTAAACTACATTGGGCATTATATTATATTTTGTTAATCAAATCTGTTTATGTTTCCTCACATTTATGTCTTCCATTTCTCTTCAATCCTTCTTACATTTCTGTGTTTCCATCTGGAATGATTTTATTTCTACCTGAAGAATTTCTCTAAGATGATATAAACTTTCTTTATCATGCTCTTTACTTCATTCTGAGCCCTCACCAGCAGTGCCTTTAACCACTGCCAACAGTGTGTTAGTGAATTCTAGTCTTTTTTTAGCATGCTCCTCAAAATTCTCCCAACCTCTACCCATTACCTAATTCCAAAGCTACTTCTACATAGTTAGGTAACCCCACTATCAGTACCAAAATCTGTCTTGCTTTTCTATTGTTCTGTCAACAAATTACCACAAACTTAGTGGCTTAACAACACAAATTATCTAAGGTTTAGAAATAAATGGGTCAGCAGTGCCATCTGTTTCCTTGTCTTTTCCAAAAGCTTTCTGAGGCTACCTGCATTCCTTGACCTATGGTGTCTTCCTCATCTTGAAAACCAGAAACAGTATTTTCTGGCTTCGACCCTCTGTTCCATAACAACACCTTTTCTGACTCTAATCTTGCTGCCTTTTTATTAATTCCAGGGCTATTGTGATTATATTGTGATTATCAGGATAATCCAGGATAATCTATCCATCTCAGGGTGCTTAACTGACGAGTGAGGGATCATATTCACAGATTTTGGGGACTAGGATGTGGACATCTTTGGGTGGCTTTTATTCTGCCTAACACATGCACTTAATTTGAGAGTATACGTTTCAAGCCCTGAATCCTACAGAATTTTGAATTTTTAAATTTAAAACACTTCTTTTTTGCCCACTTAAGCTATTGCTTATGTTCTGAAATGCCAAATCCAAGATTGTCTTATTTTTCCTTAGTATGTCTGCTGTGGCCCTCCTTCTTTTAGGCAGAAATGGTAGAATGCTGTACATGCTGGAAGGGCCATGGAGTACAATGGGAATGGAGATCAGACACATCTTTTGATGTCTCCATGTATCTCACTATATTTGTATTTCTTTTTCATGCTGTAGGCTCAAAATTTTCTCCCCAAAAGTCTATTCTTCACCTTTTATATTGGGTAAGTTTAAGTACTTATCCAGTATAGTGTTAACTAAACTCATAGAATCATATAGCAAGAGACTTCTATTAGTTGTGGAACAATATGAAGAGAAAGAATGCTTTCATTAAAGGCTGACATCTAGGGTACAGTACCTGAGAAGAATAAACATGAAGGCAATAAAATCTCATTGTCTAGTCTTTTCTGATAGCATACTTAAGCAACTTTACATTTGAAGCATAACTTTGCTAGTGTTTCTGTTGATTTATAGTACTTCTAGTTAACAGCCCTAAACTTTTAGTTAGGCTTTAGCATGTACTGCTGGTTAAGATGCCATGAGGTTCTTACACTTAGTCTAACAATAATATCTGGGCATCTTTCTTTTTCATATAAAAGTCATTCTCTGGAAGGATATATTTTTTAACTAAGGCAAGCTCTCTTGAGGAAAAATGAAAGTACAATTTTGACACCTTTTGCCACAATCAAATGATCTAAAAAGATTGCTTTAGAATGTTGTTGGGGAAAATCAACTGTGTAAGGCTATATGGAAAAGACATATTTTAAGCCTTCTAGAGATTATGGAATTTGGCACAGATGAAGAAACAGATATGTAGTCAGTGGGTTTTGGGCCATGTAATCCATGGAGCTCTGAGGATTTCATGGAGGGGCCTCAGAGACTGATGCAAAGAGTAAAGGTTCAAATAGGCCAGTCTTCAACCAGAGTGTTCTGTTTTATCTGATTTATGTGTTAGTTCTGGATACCCTTTGTTTGAACAAAGGCTTTTTTTTGGCTGAAAAAATTGGATAGGCATTGCATCAAATAATTTGGCCTAAATCCTAGTCAGTGAGGGCGGGGCCAGGACTAGATTCTAGTCATTTCATTCCTTTGCTTAAGCCCCTTCAATGGCTCCCTGTCAATTTCAAAATAAAATATATACTCTTTCATCATGGCATGCAAATTCTTGCTGACCTGATTCTTGTCTACTTCTTTAGCTTATTTCCTGCTCTGCAGTCTTCTTCATGTCCTGATGACTATCTACAAGTTACATATTATACCTGGGGTATCCATCCCTGCTCTCCTGCTACCTGGCAAGCTTCATAACTTTTGAAATTTTTTCACTTCTTGTGTCCCTGTACCTCACTAAGGTTTAGGGCTCTGTTCTGTACTCCTGTAGAACCCTTTATGTGCTCTGTTATGGGACTTTGAATAACATATGGAAATTGTTGTTTTGTCTTTCTCACCAAACTAAACTGTTCACAATTTGTTTTCTAAAGCTTTCATCTCTGGATCCTGAGTGCCTAGCATAAGGATTAGATCAGCTTGATGATTAAACAGGTAAATCCCAATTTATTTTTTTCTCCTCAATTCCGTGCTAGGAAGAAATGTTCCTGGGGCATGAGAAACTAGAATGGTCACCTGGGCCAGCACAAGCAGACCCTAAATACTAGCAGATGGATTCAGGAGGCAGCATTAGGAAGGAAAGAAGAGATTCCAACTAGCATTAAAAAAAACTCTATAAATACACTTATTATTTATTTAATTAAATAGTTAAGCTCATATTTGTTAAGTATCTTCTATATAGCCCCAGACACTATTCTAAGTACTGTGGATATGGCAATGAAACATAGAGACAAAATATTTGCCTTGGGGCTTTCATTCCAGTGAGGGTAGGATAGATCATCAGTAATTACTTATGTAATATGTCAGATAGTGATAAAACTTCTGAAGAAAAGTAAAGCGGGCTGAGGGACACAGAAAGTAAATAAGAAAGGAGGTTGCTCTATTATAGAGTGATATTAAGAAAGACCTCCTTGATAAGGTGAGGGGTGTGAACTGAATAAAGTCTGAAGAAAGTGAGATTGAGCCATGCTGGTATTTGTGGGAAGACTGCTCCAGGAAGAAGGAGCATCAAGTTCAAAGGCCCTGAGACAGAACTGTGTTTGAGAAAGAGGAAGGAAACCAGTGTCAGTGTGACTATAACATAGTAAACAAATAGAGTGGGGAGGAGGTAAGGTCACATGGGCTATGGAACATGATCTGATAAGTCAGGGTAAGAATTTTGGTTCTTATTCTGGATGCAATGGGAAGTCATTTTGACCAGAGTTTTGATCTGCTCTGATTTTGAGTGTCTAGGGGATCTCTGTATGTAGAATATAAGGAGGCAGAAGTAGGAGGAAGGACACCAGTTAAGAGACTGTTGTAATAATGCAGGTAAGAGATGTTGATGGTTTGAACCAGAGTTGGAGTAGTGGAAGTGGTGAGAAATGGTTGAATTCTGGACACATTCAGGAAGTATAGCTGACTTGAGGTTAGACTATCTGTAGAGTGTGAGAGAAGGGAAGAGACACATATGACCCTTGACCAATGGGAAAAACAATTTGCATTACTAAAGTGAGGAAGTCTGTTAGAAGAGAAGATTTGGGGGGAGAAAACAAGACATTTATTCTAGATAGGGTAAGATGATTATTAGAAATCCAAGAGGAGACATGAAAAATGTAGTTGAATATTTAAGGTTCAATTTCAGAGGCACATTCAGGCAGGAGTGATAAAATTGAAAGTTATCAGAGTGTTGATAGTATTTACTGCCATAACTGGATGAGATCACTCTAGAAGTAACTGTCACAAGAAGAGTTCCAAGGCCTGAACCCTCAAAGCACTTTATTGTTTAGGAGTCAGGAAGATGAAGGGGGACCAGCAAAAGAGATTGAGAAGGAGAGGCTAGAGGGAAAAATTAATACAGTGCTGTCCCACATGGAAAATGAAATAAATTTTCTAGGAGGGGTTAGTTGATCAACTATGTTAAAAGTTGTTATGCCACATAAAATGAGAATGGGGAATTGCCCATTGGATTTGGTAGTTTGGAGTGAATTGGTGAAGTAGTAGGGACAGAAGCTTTATTGGAGTGGATTCAAGAGAAAATTGAAAAGAAATTAGATCTTGAGAAGCCTCTCTATAAAATGTGGAGGGGAACATGGGATAAAGGAATTTGTTTATTTTATAATTTAAGTTGAGAGGTACTATAGCAGATCTTTAACTCAGCCTGCAGATGCTAATAGATTGCTGGCTGAAATCTTTGGAACTGGTAACTGTGTATCTGAGGATATAAGATACTGTTAGTTCTATATCAATAAGCAGGGCAGTAATAGGCAAGCTATGTGGAGGATAATGGGATTCCTGGATCAGGCACAAGATGAAAGAAATTCTGGGAAGGAAAAGCACTGATGACAAACCACCTGACAGTTTTTATTTTTTTTACTTACTGCTGCCTTCACAAGGGGCCAAATTTCCCTATCTATGAAGAAACAGCTTTCCTAAAGATGTCAGGCATTTGATGCATGTAAAAAGTGCTCCATATTGGACCAGCAGCAGCTGTGGGTGTTGCTGAGGCGCTCACTTTTCAGTAGCTACTGCTTTTTAAGAGCACCATCAAGCAGGTCTTCAGTTGGAATTGATGTTGACAAACATTGAACTCATAAATTAAGTCCCACAGACTTTAACTATAGCTCACCAGCAGTCTTTCCAGTATTCCCTATCTTTGGGATTTCTGTTTTTAATTAAAGATTTCGAAGATAATACTTTAATTTTTAAATTCAACTTAGCATCTCTTAGCATTTGAAAAAAAAAAGAAAAGAAAACCACAAGTGAGTAAGAAGTTCACCTTTCTTCTTGGTGAGTTCAAAGTAGCACCCAAGAACATCCTTATTTCAAAGGTGAGAAATGATAAATTCCTGACATATTCCTGTAGGCAAACTTGTCCCTGTGGTCTCAGAGACTTTAGTCTGCATGTCTTCTCTTGTTCTTTTCATCCTTTTGCTGCACCATTATCTTGGCTTCTTGCCACCTTGTTGCACCAATATCTTAGATTTTGGCTGTGTGATTGACTCCAGTTTAGCTCCTCACCCAGTTGTCCCTGCTCTTGACTCACATGGACTCTCTGATTTCCTTCTCTAGACCAAGTGGGAGACTGAGTGCCAATCTTAAATTTAGGGGTGTGAACCTGGAATTCCTAACAACTTCTCTGGGATTTCATGATGTAGGCAGTCTGGAGTCAGGAGATCAAGACAGGGTGATGCTAAAGAGCTGAGAGCCATGGAGACAGGGTATGGGAAGTAGGAAGGCAGGACTCTATGGAACTTTCTTATCCCACAGGCCCACAGAGTAGCTCCTTTGAACATGGATCCCCAAGCTTGCCCTTACGGTTCAAAAGAGCATCTTTAGCTTAAACATGATCAACCATCATTTAACTTTTCCCTTAAACTCTAACTTTACCTCTTCCGCCATCTTGCTCACAGGTAGATATTACTTTGGAATGCAAAACGATGAAGCAATTTTCTCTAAGTAATAGCACAAAGTATTTGTGTTTTTAGTTTTTTCTATGTAAACAGGGATCTACTAGGCATGCTCTACCTGAAGCAATGCATTTTTAAATATGTAGTGTTGTGTCTCATTTACAGCAGACATGTTGGGTTACAGATTTCCCCTGAAACGATACTAGATAGGTGGCCTCTTAGACCATCAGTAATTGTATCTTACCAGTGGTTCTCAAGCCTTTTTGACTATAAAGCAAATAACTCACCAGCTCCCCTCTGCATGGCTTTATTTGCTAGTGAATAAACAAAGAACTGGAGACAATAAAAATGAAACAAGGCAAAATGATAAATAAAAGAGAAATATAGCAGTAATTCTACAAATATCTAGCAGCAATTGGTAGCCACCAACAATGGAGGAAAACACTGAAAAGTCACTGATCATAAAAGGTTTATCCTCCACATTATGGAAAGTCCTGTTCTCTGAAAATGTAAATGCCAAATATGAGTTATATTGTTAAGTGATGCATGGTGTCAGAATCCTTAGTAGACTACACAATATGATGCCTCAATTAAACCCATGTTCTAGTTTTAGTTTTTATTCAGACTTTATAACTCACTTAGTAGGTTACTAGTGAGAAGTTCTTAGTCTTTTAGTGCCCAGAAAGGTAACTAGCACATGGTAGGTTTTAACAGTACTCCATCTTTCTAGTTGTTCAGGCAAATACTGTGCCATTATATTTAAGTGTTGTCTAATTCTCACCCCACATTAACTATGTCAGGAAATTCCTGTTGGCTTTAGCACCAAAAATAACCAGAATTTGACTATATCTCACCACCTCCACTGCAACCACCAAGATGAGAACTACCATTGTCTCTTGCCTGGATTAGTGCAAAAACAAACAAACAAAAAACCTTCTACTGATTCTAACCTACCTGATTACTCTGGATCCCTCTATTCTCAATAAAGCAGCTGGAAGTAACTATTTTTTTTTTACAATCTTTTAAAAAATGTTTATTTTTAAAAATTTTTTATTAACATATAATGTATTATTTGTTTCAGGGGTACAGGTCTGTGATTCAACAGTCTTACACAATTCACAGCGCTCACCATAGCCCATACCCTCTCCAATGTAACTATTTTAAAACATAACTTAGATTTTGTCCATCTTCTGCATAAAAATCTGCAAAAGCTTTTATTTTTACTAGAGAGCAATCCCTCAAATGTATGTTTGGGCCACTGAATCAGCTGAGTGGGGTACTTGTTTAAATGCAAATTACTGGGTCATACCCACAGATCTCCCAAAGATTTTCTATGCATGAGAAGAAAAACCTAGGAAAATTTCAAGGAGAAGAGATGACTTTGATGATGGACTGAACCTGTATCAGGAAAGAAATGGAAGAGGATGGAGAATATCTATCTGTCCTTTAGAGGAAACCAGCAGGTTGTTCATAATTTTCCTGCTGATACCAAGAGGACGATGCATATCCTGGGCAGTCCCAATCTGTACTTCATAAAAGTACAGAAAGATTTGGGACCCTGTTAATGATGTGGATGTGCCAAACTAGACTTTAAGGAAAACTCTATCTCCACAACATTGACAAGAGATGTCCATGATGCAGGCAGTCAGTGTACTCATAGGCCCATAGTAGACATTCTTTCTCAGTCTCACACTGGAGCAAAGCACACGGCTAGGGTTATGCTCCCCTTGGCCTGGAAGATTTAGAGGCCCAGCACAGTCCCTCCTCCAACATCTAGGTCAAGGTCACTGATTTGTCACTTTATATTTAAATATCAACTGAATAAAAACCAGAGGCCGTTTATCCTCTTCCTGTTTTACTTCCAAGAAAAATACTGTATAAACATGTGGTATTTATAGTTAGCATACCATATACAATTTAAATCGTACAATTTGCAGATGCATGTATTGTATTATTGTTTTCATACATCAAAGTATTGGGTAGACTTATTATTTTTATTTCCTGAGCATTAGAAAATGCAGAGATTAAGTATATTATGAGACTTATTTCCTTCCTTTCCTTCCATTTCTTTTTCAGTTGTTTTTAAGAAAATTACAACTACTGGATTTTTGGCCATCACACATTCTCCAGTTTTATTTAGATCTGCCACAATGATAGCTGACATGAGCAGCATATAATATGTTGCTCTGAATGGCAAGGAAGTATGACTTCTGAATGTGATTAATAAAACAGTTGAGAGTTTTTTGCCAAGAGACATTCCTCAGAGAAATCGTTCCTTTTCTTTGAAAATGCCTCCCAAAGAATGCTGACTTTAATGTATGCCAGGACCCATTGACAAGTTTCATACCTGAGGATTCTTCAGAATAAATCTAATTAAGACGTGTCAAGAGTGACCCAATGCAGAAATTGTCATAGCTAAATAAATGTAGGAAGAAACAATTTTTCTTGGCTTCTTTTTTGAAATGCTTTTCAAATAATTTTTTTTTTAAAGATTTTATTTATTTTTTTAGAGAGCGAGTGAGAGAGAAACAGCATGAGAGGGGAGAGGGTCAGAGGGAGAAGCAGGCTCCTCGCTGAGCCGGGAGCCCGATGTGGGACTCGATCCCAGGACCCTGGGATCATGACCTGAGCCGAAGGCAGACGCTTAACCATCTGAGCCACCCAGGTGCCCGCTTTTCAAATAATTTTTAATTGAGGTGTAATTGACATATAGCATTATATTATTTTTAGGTGTACTACATAATAATTTGATATTTGTATATGTCGTGCAATGATCACCACTGTAAGTCTAGTTAATATCTGTCCCCATACATAGTTATGAATTTTTTTCCTTGTGATGAGGACTTTCAAGATTTACTCTTAGCAACTTTCAAATACGCAATACAATATTATTAACTATAGTCACCATGCTATACATTGCATCCCCATGACTTATTTTATAACTGAAAGTTTGTACCTCTTGACCACCCTCACCCATTTTGCCCACCCTCTACCCCCCAGCTCTGGTGATCACCAAACTGTTCTCTGTATCTATGTTTTTTTTTTTTTTAATTCTACATATAAGTAAGATCATACAGTATTTGTCTTTGTCTGTCTGACTTATTTCGCTTAGCATAATGCCCTCAAGGTCCACTGATGTGTGGCAAATGGCAAGATTTTCTTCTTTGTGTAGCTGAATAGTATCTTATTGTGTATATATGCCACATCTTCTTTGTCCATTTATCCATTAATGGACACTTAGGTTGTTCGAGTATCTTGGTTATTATAAATAATGCTGCAATGAATATAGGAGTGCATGTATCTTTTTGAATTAGAGTTTTCAGTATTTTCATTTCTTCCCCAAATACCCAGAAGTGTAATTGCTGGATTATATGGTAGCTCTACTTTTAATTTTTGGGGAAACCTCCACACTGTTTTCCATAGTGGCTGCACCAATTTATATTCCCACCAACAGTGCACAAGGGTTCCCTTTTCTCCACATCTTTGCCAACACTTATTTTGTGGGTTTTTGATTCTAGCCATTCTGACAGGTGTAAGATGGTATCTCATTGTGGTTTTGATTTTCACTTCCTGATGATGAGTGATGTTACACATCTTTTCATGTACTTGTTGGCCATCTGTATTTCTTTAAAGAATAACTTGTTTTATCAGTAGTACAATTCTATAAGGGAATACTTTAAACATTTAGCTTCTTAAATTAATAATTTCCTGAAGTTTGAAAGGTTGTATATTAATATAATGTTATAATAAATAAAGAATATGTATCCCATAGTAATGTCTAAAGTAGAATATTAGATATATATTTAGGAATTCCCTTCCTGCTTCTAGTTAAATATTTAGCTTAATTATATTACTATTCATTCATAATACTATTCATTATTTCATTTAATGCCAATTGTTTGTTAATTAGAGAACTTCTTAAAAATTCTAAACAAAATTAGCAGTATGTTATGAGCATTTTTTTTCTAGATAATTTTGTGTTCAGTGAATTAAATAATACCTAATTTATTTTTCTGTAACTCTCTGTATAAGGAATATTCAGAGTAACTAAAGATTGTCTGTTGTCTCTGTAGATTCTGGAAATATTTCTGAGAGTTTTCTCTCCAGCTATTATAAATACTTTTATTTTGGGGGGAAAGGACCTTTTCCATTGTATACTATAAGGCATAGCAATATATTAAAAAGGATTGTTATTATAGATTTCTAAGTCAGTGCAAAAATTTAAATTAAAAGTCATATAACATAGTGATTCAACATGAAACAAAAGCCGAATGACTAAAGCAGACTATTACATTCTTTAGCTTGTCTTCACAACTGGTTTGAGTATCCACAGTCCAGAAGTAATGGTTCTGCTTCAATTTTTAGAAAATGAATTTCATATTTAGCGGGATACTTGCAATATGCAAACAAATCAGATTAATAGAAATTTAGCTTCTTCCCTGTATCAGATGATTTCTTCAAGTTACAGTGTGGAGGAGAGGGAACCAAATTATTGGAAAACTGCTAAAGTGACTGCTTTTGCAAATATCCGAATGACATATTGCATAAAAGACCTATAAACTATTAATAGAAGACTCTTAAAGTTAAACCATGGATTTTTAAGTTCTAACACCAAAATATTCCTTTAAAATAAATATATGTGCAATGGAAAGAATAGTTGTATGTTGAGACAGTGTCAAATAAGCTTTTAGTACTAACCACTTGGAGGAAAGCATGGAAATTATTCTTGGAAAGATGGAACTGAGAAAAAGCCAATGTATTTGAAAATATTTATTTTCAGATAAACAGTTGAATAGTTGCTTAAGAATTCAAATGGTATTAAAAGGTCCATAGGATTATTTGCCAAATCATCAACATTTTTCAAACTTTTTTCTTTGATGCTTCCATTTTCTGCTGTAATTTCTAAATCTAATGGCATGAAGAATGATTTAACAAGACTAGATAAAGCACTGCATACTTGAGAGACCATGATTCTGTAAAATAACATAGTTCTGAATATACATAGAACACATATTTGTCATTACTAAGAAAGAGAATAAAACAAACATCCATTTGCTTGCATTATATATTTTAATTTTTTCACTGTTATTTTTTAAATGAAATTAGTGATGGTTAAAAAAAGTAAACATCTTAGAAATGTTTATCATAGATAATGAGAGTCCTCTGTAATCTCAACCCTTAGGGAAAGTCCCTCTTAGTATGTTAGATTTGTGTACATGCCTCCTGGAATGCTCCTATGCATATATTAACACTTACAGTGTATTATTCCTTTAATATTTTTAGACTCAATTCCAATGTTTTGGGGGTTCCCCTACAACACCAAGCAATTCTCAAACACTGACAGGGTATGTGAGAATTTAATTCAATTCTGACACTATCTACCTGGAGATAACATCAGATTCCACAGGTTAAGGGTCCAGTCCTATAAGACTGTCCCCCACTCCCCACTTTAGATGCTAGTCACAAGCCCCAGGCTATTACCTGTGCTTCTGACCCATCTTTTGGACACTGGAGGTTCTAACAACCTCCTCCTTGGATGCAATTAATTTGCTAGAGTGGCTCAAAGAACTCAGGGGAACACATTTTCCAGTTTTGAAAAGATAAAATGAATAAGAATCAACAGCCAGATGGAGAACTACATAGGGCGAGCTTCTGAACAGGGGAGCTCTGTTCGTCTGGACCTTGGGGCCTGGCTTGGTAGCATGTGGAAGTGTTCTGATTTCCCAAGTGTGGAAGCTCTCTAGATAAAGAAGACCCAAAAAACTGTACTCTTGGGTTTTTGTGGAAGCTTCTTTACTTAGTCATGATTGACTAAGTCATTGGCCATTGGCTGCTTTAACCCTTAGCAAGAAGGGGACTGAAAATTTCAACCCTTTAATCATATAGTTGGTTGTCCTGGCAACTATTCCTGCCCTTGGGTGGGGTCCCAAAGTCACCATTATTAATAACAAGACACCCATTTCACCTGGCTTCAGGAACTGTGGGTGAAGACCAAATATATCTGAGAAATACATTTTGGTCATCTGAATGACCGAGTATGTTATTTCTTATAAATCATTATACAGCGGTTACTTGATCATTTATATGCTTTGTCATGGAGAGAGATTTCAGATAATTGTTCTAGTTAACAAGAAAATCTGAGTAGTAGTTAAAATTCACTGCGTATAACAACAAAAACTATCTTTAAAATACGATCTTTTAAAATAATTTACTATTAATAATAGTTAACATTTACTGAGCATTTACTATTTTATTATGTGTAGTTATTGTGCTAAATACTTTATGTAACTAATTTCTTTACATTCTTACTACCACTAGATGAGAAAGGTACTGATATTATCACTTCTTTTATTTTGGGAAAATGTAATTTGTGCCCTATGTATTTCACATTCAAAGAGAAGGATGCCCTAGTCATGTAGCTACAGGGTAGACTCTGCCTCCCCTCAGTCTCATACTCAGAGTCCAGACTTCTTTGCTTCAGACTCTAGTTCCTTTTTTTAAAAAAATGATTTATGTATTTTTAGAAGTTTTTAGTAAATTTCAGTTAGTTAACATATAGTGAAATAAATATTAGTTTCACGGGTACAATATAGTGATTCAACACTTCCATACAACACCCAGTACTCATCACAAGTGCCCTCCTTAATCCCCATCACCCATTTCCCCCCGCCCCCATCCCCTCTGGTAACCATCAGTTTGTTCTCTATAGTTGAGAGACTGTTTCTTGGTTTGCCTTTCTCTCTCTATCTTTTTCCCCTTTGCTCATTTGTTTCTTAAATTCCACATATGAGTGAAATCATGTGTTATTTCTTTCTCTGACAGATTTATTTTGCTTAGCATAATAGCTCTAGTCCCTTTTTTGCAATCTACAAAATTCATCAGTCTTCTATATCTCATTTCCTGAATAAACTAAAATTTCTTGTTTGGGCCATCAGTCTCTGGTGATCCCTCTGCAACCAAATTTGTTCACCTAAAGCTCAGATGCTTCCTCATGTTCCAATAAGCCAAGCTGCTCAGTAATTTAGTACACTCTTTGGTCTCCAAGCTTTTTTTTACTCATGTCATCTTTCATCCATGCCTTTCTTCTCCCTCCTATCAAAACCTACCACAAACCTATTGACTTTCCAGGGACATCCCCATTACTGAGTCATTTACTAAGCATTCTCTGGCCACCTTAATAGAAAAGAACTCTCTTCTCAGACTCTTACAGAATTTAGCCTTAACTTCCCTATGATATTTATCACATATTACCTTGTTTTCGGGTAATTTGTTCATATTCCATTTATACTTTAGTATAAATTCAAGCTTTTTGCAGTCCCATCTCAAAAATCATCTATTGGTCTACTACAACTATTTGAGTAGAATGTGCTTGATAAAAGCTTGTTGAATTCCACTGCCTACCTGTAGCTTGTAGAACACTTTAGGATTAGTGGGTCTGAAGTAAAGAGGAATAATCTTGCGTTAGAACTATTTTGTGATGTATCAAGAAAACTGAGTGAAGGAGAATTTGAAGGTGGAATATCTGAAAAAAAATTATTCCTCTAGAGGTATAGGAATTGTAAACTAGACTATGTTAGCCTGGGAGACAATTGTTAAGGAGAAAATTTGAGGGATTTTTTTTTTATGGACACTAGTAGCATAATTAAAAGTAGGGAGAGATATGAGACGGCATATTCAAAGAAAGTGAGCAGGATAAAGACACTGAATGCTGATTGCAGCATCTTGAAGTCCAGGAAAGATTTGTGCAAAGAGGCCAGGAGAAATAGGTTGGCCATTTTGAGTGATAGAAATTACCATAAAATTGCTGATAAAAAATGTGCTTTAAGTGGAGCAAGGTGTGGTCTGATTGAGTTGAAAAAGTCTGGGATAGTCGCATATCAGCTAAAACAATAGCATAAATCATTTGTAAATCTGTGGAGTGAATGTTTTAAATCACTTTAGTATTGGAAGTGACCCCAGAAATCTTCTAAAGCTTAGGCCAACAGCTTCAATTTCCTGATGAGGCCAGAGAGGAGGTTTAGTATAGTTAAGGCCAGTTCAGTTGGGTGCTTGTTCTATAACAGATGCAATCCTAGAAATTGGGCATATAAAGATGAAAAAACAAACAAACAAACAAACCAAAACCAAAACTCTATTCTTACCCTTGATGCAAGACAGGCACATTAACAGATAAATTGAAAGCAAAATAGAATTATGATGAAGGCAGACAAGGTTTATTATGGGATTGGAGAATTGAAGCTTGGGTCTAGCTTTGGGATGATGGAGCTGAGTGCTGAAGAAAAACCTCTTGGGAGAGCTGACATCCAAAGTGGACCTTAAAAAATTAACAGGAAGCAAAGAAGTGGGATAGGGGACAGGTAGGTGGTATGGGCCACATACAGGCATGAAACGGAATCATGTATTTGGGAAACTATGAGTAATTCTGTGTCACTGAGGTATAAAATGCAAAGTAAGGAGGGTGGCTAGTGGGCTTGAGTAGTAGCAAGGACTATGGCAGGCCTAGTCTAACATGCTGGTGGGCCTGGATGATTCACTGTAGTGATAGGGAAGCCTGTAGGGCTCTAACCTTGCAGAATGATATTTCAGGTATCCTACTTTGGGGGCAATAAATAACAAGTTCCCCGTGCTTGAAGCTTCCCTACAGTCTGAGGGAGTAGTGTCCTCTGAAAGTAGTTTCCCTCCTTCCTGGGCTGTGCTCCATGCAAATGCCCCAGTGTGAGGGGGAAGTTGACTGAAGTTTGACAAATTGCCACTCACTGTCCATGGATTGGTTCAGTTACGTTTTTGAGGTGAGAGTGGAGCAGGAGGGCTGTATGGCAGGTCCTCTGCTTGGGCTTTTACTCTACTGGAGAGCCCCAGTTCTTTGGGGAAAGGCAATCCTCAATATCACCCTGGTCAGGAGACCCTCATGCCCTAAGGCCTGAGCAGATCTTTGTGACCAGGCACCATACCATCAGCGCACATAGACAACTATGGGGACAGGCCAGCCTAGAAGATCTCCATTAGTGCTGGTGCCCACATCTGCTGCCTCATGTACCCTAAACCATTCAACTGCCTCTTCCTAGTCAACCTCCTCCTGAGCTGAAGTAATGGCAGCCTGATCCATTCTGTTACTGTTTTCTTTGGCCTGTGCAGTAGTGTGTGTGTGTGTGTGTGTGTGTGTGTGTGTGTGTGTACGCAAATGTGTGATGTTAAATTTGTTATCAATATTTAAAGATTGTGAAATTTTATATAAAAATATGAGTTTTGGATTTGCAGGGGAAAAAAGGACAATCTGGCATCACAAGGATTGATGTCCTCATAGCAGCCCTCAACACTGGAACTGACTATTAGCTATCCCTCTACCCTGGCCTTACTCTTACCCTGACCTCATCAAGACCACTTTACTCTCCTTTTATCCATTTGCATTATCCATCCAGTCTCTGAAGACATTTGAGGCTGTGTCTCCTGCTTAATTTAAGGATCTTTTAAACCTGTACCCTAGGGCGCCTGGGTGGCTCAGTTGGTTAAGCGACTGCCTTTGGCTCAGGTCATGATCCTGGAGTCCCGGGATCGAGTCCCGCATCGGGCTCCCTGCTCGGCAGGGAGTCTGCTTCTCCCTCTGACCCTCCTCCCTCTCATGCTCTCTGTAGCTCATTCTCTCTGTCTCAAATAAATAAATAAAATCTTTAAAAAAAAAAAAACAGAACTGTCCCCTAAAAAATCAAGACTACTTGACCTACATTTAGTTTTTGAAGAAAATAGTATTCAAATTATTTTGAGTTTTTTATCCTTTAAGAAAGGATGTCCACAGTGAGAGTCATATCCTAAATACAAGCATGGCTTCAATATTACAAATATATAAATTAATGAAATTCACTGTACTGATGGATGAGAAAGAAAAATACATCAGCTCTATACATGTGGACAAATTTGATAAAATTCAATATATGTTTCCAATAAAAGAACTTTAATAAAATAGAAATAAATTGATACCCTATTAACTTTTAAAAATATATTTCAACACGATAGCAGGCATGATGTTTAATGAGATACACTAGAAGCATTCTCATTAAAGCAAGGAAGAAGGCATTGATGTTCTTTACGTTAATTGTATTGTATCCATCCTCTTCTCCTTCCATTTAGTGATAGAAAGCCCACAGGGGGTCACATGGTTGCTCAGCTAGAGTCTGTGTTTTGTAGCTTAATTGCTAGGTGTGGTTGTGACCATGTAACTTAGAGTTGTCCAGTGAGTTGTAAGCAGAAGTGATGTATCTAATTTCCAGGTAACCTCCTTGAAGACAAAATTGTTTATTCTGAACTTGCTTTTCTCCTCCTGTTAGTGGGGAAATGTTGGCAAATGTAACAGTCGCCTTTGAAAACAGAGAGAGAAACAACATTCTGAGACTAGTCCAGTTTTGGGTCACTCACTTTTGGATTTCTACATCATAGAAAATAAACTTCTATCTTATTTAAACCACTGAATTTTTGCATCTTTCCCTTATAGTAGTTTAGCCTCTATCTTTGCTAATATAGCCTTTATTGTTTAACATTGTTCAGGAGGTACTACCTAAAATAATCAGATAAGAAAAATAGTATGAAATTACAAGCAAGTAAAACTGTCTTGTCAAAATTTATCTTAAATTATAACTGTATACATGGGAAACCCAAGGGAATGCTTTGAATGATTAGTACAAATAAGACAATTTAATAAATTGCCTTTTGATCATATAAAATTACCAATAACCTTTCTGTTTACAAACAACAACTAGTTAACAAAATATAATGAAAGTTTCTATTTACCTGGAGTAAAGTTAAAAAGAAATAGAAACATGTATGTATGCATGTATATACTTATATATATATAGTGTAACCAATGAAATCTAACAGTGATTCTAATAGTGAATGGTAAATCTAACAATGATTTGATGTCTATCATCCACTTAAAGATATATATGAAAAATCTCATCTCAGACAATTTGCATCATTTCTTTTTCTGTCTTTAAACATAGATTTTGGGGACGTCTGGGTGGCTCAGTGGGTTAAGCGTCTGCCTTCGGCTCAGGTCATGGTCCCAGGGTCCTGGGATCGAGCCCTGCATCAGGCTCCCTGATCGGCTGGGAGCCTGCTTCTCCCTCTCCCTCTGCCCCTTCCTGCTTGTGCTCTCTCTGTCTCTTTCTCTTTCTGCGTCAAATAAATAACATCTTTAAAAAAATAAAAAATAAACATAGATTTTCATTCTACTTTTATAAACTTTTATCTGTGTATATATAACTTGACAGTGTTTATTGATTACTTGTTATATTTCTACACTATAAAATTATGTATGTAAATTGAAACTATTTAGAAATATTTCCTATAAACATAAGATTCTAATTATTGGAAAAATATTAGAAATACATTTTGAGAAAATATTATTGAAAAAGTAACTGGAAAATTTTGGAAATCTATCTCTCCATGAGATCTAGCTTTTTTCCCCAAATAGTTTCTGTATATAATAGATGAATATTACATATTGTTGGAATGATTCAGCATTTATTAGCAGTTTGATTCCAATATTTCTTGTTCATAGATAAAAGCAATGATAAATCTTGCTAAAATAAGGAAATGTATATGAGAATGGAAGTTTTATTATAAAAATGTCATTCAATTCTTCAAGTGAATTCTGAACTATGTATGATTCAGTTAGTTCCTCTTTCAGTTGTATCAAAGGTGGAGTATAAACCCCTTGATTCACAAAGTTATTAAAATTACCATTTTCTCAACACTTATATCAATGTTACAAATTGTCCGTTTATCAACTTTAGGATATTTTTATAGCTCGGGCAAGCACCATACTAAAAATCCCAGATGAGTGAGAAGTGGATATCTTTCTTTTGAAAAAGTGTGTGTGGAAAACCTGTTATAAAAGAAGGCTCCTTGAATCTCAGACAAATCAGTTGGAAAGAGGAGGCAACAGATAGGCATCAGAAATGGACTCCCATAAAACCATCCTTGCACAGACATTCCTTGGAAAGGCTTCAGACACTCGGAACTACATCTAGGTTAGTTTGAAGATGCTTCTTTTAAATCAAATATTTTATTTATACCTTTTCACCCCAAATGCCAGAAGTTACAAAGTGTATCTCGGAAATGTCTAAAGAAAGCTTATTTTAGGTATTATTTTCAGGAAAGCTCTAAGTGTTGATTTTCACTTGCATTATGTTTTTGTTCTGTGCTGTCATTTTTCTTTTTGCCAGTTGGTATTTCCTTTATATTACCAAAGTTATTTCTTTCAGAGTTGCCTTTACTTTTTACTCATATAATAGTACACGGAAGGCTGACAGATGAAGCAATAAATACTATTTCCTAACCAACTATCTCCGAGCAGGAGTACAGCTATGATATCAGCACTTGGAAGGGACGGGCCCCTTAATCAGAAAGGCAGCATGACCTTGCCTGTTTTATGACGGTAATGTCTCAGAGGCATCATGTTTCCTTTTCAGAGCTTTAACATCTAGATTTTGAGTTTCAAAATTGAAATTTGACTTTTTTTTATCTTAAAACCTAAAAAGCATCACATGGTATTGTTTAGTATGCCGTGACTGTGTGCGTGTGTGTGTAGATGGACAGAGGGGGACTTCTTTTCACAATACCAACATGACTGTGTTGTTGGTTGAACATTGAGTTCTATATGTGTGGAAAGAAATTATGATACTATTTGCTGAAAGATAAATAAGGAGAAAGTAAAATTTTAAGTAAAGCTAGAAATAAATATATTATTGTATACTTGTCATCATGAAAAACCCAGGGATTCAGGATGTGGATAATAACTTATAAAGAGAGAAGTAGAATAAGGAAATGGATTCTTTGTCTTCCTAATATTACAAGAGAAATAAGATAAAAAAACCAATGTATTTACTCTTTTCTGAAGTACTTCTGCATTTGAAAATAGCCAGATTTATTTTCCATCCAGTAGAGAGCAGCCAAAGCCCATGATGCTCTTGTAAAATCCATGCCTCAGAATTCCAGGCACAGGACTGTTCACACTGTATCATTTCATCCAGGTCCTAGCTGAGTAAGGGCCTTCTAGAACACTGGCCTTGTTTCCCGTATACCACATTCCTTCTCACACTTATCCTTTGTATTAAATAAAACACATATATCAATTTATGTGGAAGTTTATTTGCACACATATGAAGACATATGTTGAGCTTGTGGCCAGTTGCTTTAAACAACCTATAGGAGCACAAACTATGGTGTTAGAATTTGTTAACATAGGGACAAAGTCATAGCATGAGAGTTGGGTAAGCTTAGAATTCCTGGAAAGAATACCCTAACCCAAGTGCCACCAGACAGCCAAGGCTTGTAGTTACCAGCAGCTAGTGTGTGACATCTTCATGGCAATATTAGTGACATAGAGAGATCTTTGACTGGTAGACAAGCCAAGGAAAAATGAAACTAAGAAGCATAAAGAGAAGATCAGGTGGTGTGATGGAATATGCATGTGAGGCTCAGCCAACTTCATCTTTGCTTTCACCGTTTCTGCTTTTCAGAAAAAGCATGTTCCCGGAAGATAGCTCTGAAGGAGGGCTACCAAGAGGCAGCACCTTGAAAATGCACGTGTTGTCCTATTCTCTGATTAGCCTCCCTGACAGAAGCCAATCTGTAACTGAGTAAGTGCACCTGGAGATGAACAATGAGGTGTAATAGGATAGTGGTAAAATGAAAAGTTTATATATATATACTTTTTTTGGGGGGGTGTATATATATTTGGGCCTTGAAAAACATGTTCATCTTTCCTCTTTATAAAATTAGTGTGCATTGAGGGTAGATTCATAGAGTGCATTAAAAGGCCTCTTCATTTACGCATCAATGACACTATTGATCCCTCATCAGTAAGACATAGAGTTTAAGGCGATTTTTTCCCCCCAGTAGTGATGTTGCTACAGATGGCTGCATCCTGTGATTTGGCCATCCTCACAACCAAAGTCATACACTTGAATTGGTAGATCAGAGTTAGGTATGTAATTTGTGGCCATGAAGCAGACTGGAACCAACTACCTCACATGCGGTGAGCTTGAATGTCAGCCTAATCAGCTAGACTTTTGCCAGCTGAATTAGTGTATCACAGGGACAATTGTTACAGATGCTTTGTTACCACTGTTAACGAAGTCTTGTACTTTTATTTAAAATGTATGCATTCATTGAAGTTCAAACTTTTGTTGCTGAGGAATTAAAAATATATTTAAATTTGGCAGTAGTATTTTTCTTAAAGTATCAAGATTCCTCAACAAATGAAATAAGAACTAGCATTTTTTTAAAAGATTTTATCTATTTATTTGAGAGAGAGAGAGAGCATGAGCAGGGGGAGGAGAAGAGGCAGAGGGAGAAGCAGGCTCCCCGCTGAGCAGGGAGCCCAATGTGGGGCTCGATCCCAGGACCCTGGGATCATAACTGAGCCGAAGGCAGATGCTTAACCGACTGAGCCACCCAGGCGTACCAGAACTAGTTTTTGAGCAAGTCTGCAGATACCTTTTTCCGTCTATTATGAAATTTAATAAAAGTTTTATTTTCTTGGGTAGTGTTTATTAATTAAAAACAATGACTTTTTAAAAATATAATTTATTCATACTCTAAGTGGATTAGTAACCAGGTTAATTTTATTTTAGAAACAATACAGGGAGACATGTCATCATGCCTCCTTGTGTCTACACTTGAATGAGACCATGCAGTGTAGTGACAAGAACTAGGAATTCAGAGTTAGGAGATCTGGCAGTCCCGTAACCTAAAGACCTTTATGCTCTCAACACGCCATACTTTCCTCTGCACAAATAAGAACCATAGTCAGTACATATATAAATAGGGTAGATTGGGTCCTAAGTATCAGTGACAACAAGAGATGGGTTTGGTGAGGTTTAAGTCCCTGTCACCTCCATAATTTACATCAGCCCTTCAACCTACTCTTTGATTTGGATGAAGGATATTTTGCCCTGCCTTGTTCAAAATATTATATACATGAAGCCTCAGAACAAGTCCTGTAGCCCCTCTTTCCAATCAGATTATTGCCCTAAGCCATTTCCACAGAGAAATAATTCTGAGGGTAAAGGTGATGACAGAGTTCAATAGGAAGGCCATATTCCAAACCTCAATCAGAGTTTGAAATTGAGCTTTGGGGCCATCAGCCCATCTCAGGAGAGGATGAATGCACAGTTTTGATGTGAGATGACATGGATCTAGGCCAGGCGGGGGCTCTGAGACAGAGATAAGGACTAGAGCCAAAAGACATTTCCAAGAGAAAGGCTGGGTAGGTTTGGTACATGGGAGAACACGTGGCACAGAGAGAGGAAAACACAAAGGTGATTGCACGTTTTGGGGTCTATGAAAGGGATCATTTTGTGGAGAAGAGAGATGAATCCTACTCTAGACACGTGGAAGACTGCGTGGTCCTAAGGTATCTTAGACAAAATGTTCTTTAGATTTCTTTAGACATGGGTTGAAATGCAATGCTGGTCAGATTATAATTGGAGACATAGATTTAAGTGTAGATGAGAAATAACTTTGCTCATCCTTATCTTTTCTTTTACTAACATACTTATAATTCTCTTTGTTCCTTTGACAATAGTAGGAGTTGGGATTTTTGCCATTACTTTTAGTTTAATCTCTTGCGGTATTTAACAATGTTCTCTGGACATGAGGCCTCCTACACCTGACCATGCATATGTCTACAGATGATTCAGGAAGCATGTTTCCAACCTTTTTAGGTAGGCTGTGCTGTTTTTTCTGCCCCTAGAAGTTCTTGCAAAGCTTCATGGTAGGCCTGGCTGGTATTGGAAATCTGATGAGAATAAAATCCAAGAAAAACCTAAACAAATCTCTTTTACACATTGTATAGACACAGGAACCAGATAAACACAATAATTTTAAAGATTTTTTAACAGTTTATGCTACCATCTAGATGTAATTATCTCTGATCTCTGGGAGCCTAAATTTTGCATTTAAATGGTATGAATAGTTTATTCTTTCCAGCAGATATTTGATGAGTTCTACTATGTTCTAGGCAGATTTCTAGGAGCTAGGGAAATAGTGTAGAATAAGATGAATAATACACTAATTTACATACCAGGGGAGTAGAGAGCAAAATACATGTGAACCAATAAATGGAAGGTGATTTTATTTATTTTTTTAAAGATTTATTTATTTATTTTAGAGAGAGAGCAGGAGAGAGAGACGGAGGGAGAGAGAATCTCAAGTAGACTGTGATTTACACAGTCAAGCAGCACAGCATGGAGCTGGACGCGGGGCTCAATCTCACAACCCTGAGATCATGACCTGAGCCAAAGCCAAGAATTGGATGCTCAGCTGACTGTACCACCCAGGTGCCCCTGGAGGGTGACATTAGATAGATTTAAGGTTATGAAGAATAAAAAATGGGGTATTGTAATGGAGAGTTTAAGGATCTTGGGTTTAATTTAAAATGGGTAGTCAATAAGGAGGTGATTTTTGCATTTGGAGCTGAAGGATAAGACTATATTAGTAGTGTGAGGACATGGGGTTGGCATTCCAGGGAGAGTGAAGAGTAAGTGCAGACTCCAAGGTGGAGACAAAGTTGGTTGTTCAAGGAACGTAAAGTAGGACAATGTGGCTGAGGGGGTTGGAGAAGAAGAGAGGCAGAAGTATGGTTGGAGAGGTAGTCAGAGACAGTTAGGTATGCCTGTGGGCCATGGCAGATGATATAGATTTTATTCCTAGTGCAGTGGGAATTTATGCAGAAGAGTGAGATGTAGCAATTCTAATTAATCATTCTTTTTGTAATAATATTGTTTTTCAGTATGTGTGCATCTACCTTTTTATTTTAATAAAAAGTTTAAAAAGTTTCTGTGTTCTCAAATTTTTATATTAGAATATTCCAACATCAGGGTAGAAACATACATATTCTAGTTGGAATGTAATTGATCCAGTGTCTTCACAGACAATATAAGCTTGTACTTAATTGCATATTTTGTTAACCCAATGACACTATGTGGGAGAAGTTAATCTCTGCTAGACAGTTCATCTAGTACCATAAAGACAGAGATAGGTCAAGGTAAAAGCATGTTTTCATTAAATAGTGTATTGTTGACTAATCTCTCTGAAAAATCCAAAGCCGTGGGTGTTTTTAAAACTACAATCTTAACCTGAATGAGAATTAAAATGTTTTTCTAAAGCTGGCTCTTGAAATGTTGGGAAAACATCATTTCTATATTTTTATTGAATTTCACTTCATTCAGATGAACTCTAATATGGTTTCTACAAATGATTGACAACATCTTCCCCTTGGAAAAGCAACAACAAAAACACTACTTTGCCTTTAGCAATTTTTTTCTTAAACCTTTGCGTTGGGTTGGAGCTGACATCTTACTATTTAAATTTGGGGAAGTATGCTTTCTATTTGAAAACAAAGTGTGCTGAGATTATATTCTCTTTTTTGAAGTCTAGAGAGGATTTTATGTGTCCTTGACTGTGTTGTGGGTGTGTGGGGTTCCTGGACCTTGAAGAATCTGCCTGGTAGTCTCCCCTGATTGGGAAGAGCAGACTGCCTGCTGAGCACGGAGCTTGATCTCACAAACCTGACATCATGACCTGAGCTGAAATCAAGAGTCAGATGCCTAACCCACTGAGCCACCCAGGCGCCCCCTGGTGTCCATTTTAAACAGCGAAATTCCTATGTAATAGCACAAAAGGATGAAAAACATGGCACTAAATAGACTGTGACAAGGACACCTGTTTATAGTATGAGAGCTAAAACAAGAAGTTAACATATACATATTGACATTTTATTTTTTCTAATCAAAATGAAAAGTGTCAAACAGTCAGTGAAAGAATACCTAGAAAGTGTCAGTTCCCTTCCGTAAATCACAAAGCATGCTAGTGTGTTTTTTTCTCATAATGTGGGAGAGAAATTCAGAAATATCTCAAATAGATTTTTCCAGCAAGAAATGAGAGTATATTGATTTATGAGTCTCCATCTACAACTATTGAGGATATAATGCAACTGAAGACAACTTGCTTTTTAACTTGGTGGTTATTTTTTCTCTTAAAATACAAATATGATTTCATCCTCTATAAATCAATAAAAGTGTGGGTTGGTTATTTTTTTAAGCTTTGTAAAAAGGAAATTGCATCATAATAGCAGTCTCCAGATACATAAGAACTACTGTCAGCATTTAAACCACAAATGGGATATCAAGACCTTAAATTATTGTTTTCAGGTCATTGTAAAGTTATGAAAAAAATTTGGGATGATCCAAACCAAAAATATACAAATAAATCCAGAAAACTACATATTCAATTGTATAATTCAATCTGGGCAGTATATGGAAACATTCTTAGGAAGAAATAAGTTGGTGGAAACATGTAATTTTGACTTGTAAATTTGCAAATTACAGCCAACAAAGAACACAAATTAAACCCAGCAAAGAACATAATAGCAAAACATAATTCATTTTTTGGAAAAGACCAGCACTTTGTAGGATTACTTGAATAGGAAGCTGGAATCTAAAGCATGGTGTAATGAAAGGAACATTGATTGACTGATAGGAGAGGGGGATTCCAGGCCCAATTCCGCTACGGATTAGTGGCATGTACTTGGGCCTAGCATTTAGCTCCTCAGGTTTTGGCTTTCTAGCCATCAAATGTGGAGTCTGGACTACACGATCTCTAATATCTCAGCTCTAAAATTTTCTGAGGCTCCAGTACAAAACACCTATAGTAGACATTTGTTTATTTGAATTCCAGAACATTGCTCAGTAATTCATAATGAATAAAATAAAGTAATAGAATAATTCTAAAAACAAAAACCGAAAAGCTCTGACTATGGCAGTTATATAATTTGTCATAAAACCAGAGCATTTTTTTAAAAAGATTTTATTTATTTATTTGACAGAGAGAAACACACAGTGAGAGAGGGAACACAAGCAGGGGGAGTGGGAGAGGGAGAAGCAGGCTTCCCAGTGAGCAGGGAGCCCGACGCGGGGCTGGATCCCAGGACCCTGGGATCATGACCTGAGCCGAAGGCAGACGCTTAACGACTGAGCCACCCAGGGGCCCCCAAACCAGAGCATTTTTGAGAGGGATGCTAAAATAATTAAAAATATATTAGTTTTTGAGATTGACTAACTACATATATATGTATTCATCTACTATCAAATTGTTATTATATTAGTTGATCTGTCTTTTTCAAAAACTATGTTAAAAATCAATATTCTTTAAAAAAATAACAGTACATAAAAGCAATGTAAAACAATTCTTCATATTGCTTATTTTAATTTTAAAAATAGTATATGTAGAATAAGCTATTCCTATACCATATTCAAAATCAGTTTTATTTTAATCCATATCTATCTATCTCTAATACCATGCCACTGGTATTTTCCCAGTGAGTGTATTTGCTATTGCAATACTTTTTTTTCATGACATTGCATGAAATCTTGCTTGAAGTTAACATTTCGTAGTTAATAAACCTGAAAAGTTTTTTACATTAGACTTTTCTCTGCATAATCTTCTTAATTAAGAAAATATTTCCTCTATAGATGCTAAGTTACCTGGAAAGTTTCACAGCAAATTCTTGTTAAATACAGAATATCCTCATTTCTATTTTTTAATTGAAATGTGTAAATATTTCAACCCAAATATTTTCACAGATACTGGTTTTTATTTTAAACTTTAATTTCCTAAATAAATATTTTTAAATAAAAATAATCAAAATACATGTTTCTGTTTGTAATCCTTTTGATTTTCTGCCAAATTTAGCTGCTGCAAAATCATAAGAATATACATATATCCAGTTAAATATAGGAACTATATCAAAAGATTTCTCCCATATAAAGATATTCCAAAGAGAAATTATAAAATTTCAAAATAAATTTTGTGCACTTTTGAGTTGTCATCATTTACTTGATTCAGTTCCTCCTGTGCTTTTATAAGGAGAAATTTTGATATCTTCCCAATTACAATTTTCAATAAGTGCAATTGGTTTTCAATAAGTGCAATTGATTAAAATCTTTAAATTCTATTTGTTTTGGTACTCCATCTGTTGAATGATTTGATGAAAGATTTCTAAGTAATTTTGAACACAGTGCAATAGAAATATAAAGGACTCATTTGCAAAATGTTTCATTTGAATTGTAGAATACATTGGTTTATAGAATAATTCTTCAAAGTTCCAAACATTTTTAAATCTAACATCAGTTAGTAACAATAGTGGGTAACAGAAAGTAAAAGTGCTTTTTACCAGGCTGAAGAAAAAAATTTTTTTTGTATTCAATATCTGCTTTGTAACAAAATTTTGAGGTACAATTACCCTGTGAAATATATAAAAATGAATAAAATTTTATATATATTTTATATAAAATTTTATATATATAAAATATAAAATTATATATATATTTATATAAATTTTAACAACTACAGTTTGTGTTTAGACTGACAGAATCTTGTTTGAGGACAATTGTGAATTATGACTGTGTTGCAATCAATTCTAGGTGTATTTCTGCGTTTTTGTTTTTTAGTAAGAGAATATTTTTTATGCCATTATGCTCTGCTCCAACAAAATTAATATTTGTATTACCACAAAACCCAAATAATTTATCTTCTGTGTTAATCTTTTTAAATTAATTTACAACAGCTTTTTTTTTTTTTTTAAAGATTTTATTTATTTGACAGAGAGAGACACAGCGAGAGAGGGAACACAAGCAGGGGGAGTGGGAGAGGGAGAAGCAGGCTTCCCGCCGAGCAGGGAGCCCGATGCGGGGCTCGATCCCAGGACCCTGGCATCATGACCTGAGCTGAAGGCAGACGCTTAACGACTGAGCCACCCAGGTGCCCCTACAACAGCTTTTATAATAATAATATCAGAGAGTTTACCTTTAATAGAATGAATTTTCAAGTACATTGCTTTTACTCCATGATGACACTAATCATTTTTTAAACCTCTCATGATTTATCTATCTGTAAAGGTTTTCCCTCTGCTAATGGAACTGACACATTAACAGCAGTTGTTTCAATTTTCTGTATGTTAAAAGCAAATGAACAAACTTGGAATCTAAAGTGCAAAAATGAACATAATTAATTTAGAAGAATAATCCATTTGATCTGAAGGAACAGGTCATGCTTCTAGAGAAATGGATGAACATATCTTCTACAACTACACATACTATCTTTTGGCACAGTTATTAAAACAACAACAACAACTAACATTTAAAAAGATAACCATGGGGCGCCTGGGTGGTTCAGTCTGCCTTCAGCTCTGGTCATGATCCCAGGGTCCTTGATCCCTTGAACGCCCTGCTTGTGGGTTCTCTCTCTCTCTCAAATAAATAAATAAAATCTTAAAAATAAAATAAAAAGATAACAATGCTCCTTCAGTGTATTTGTATCTTTTGGTTTGCTGAAGTAATATTGTCATGGCCTTTATGGTGGATAGTGACAGTCAAAGAACATCTTACGTGTGGTACACATTTATTATAAACTTTCTTGAGAAATAGTAGCTCTCTATTTTTTTTATTTCAAATGTACCTTCCTTTTGCTGACCTCATTGTTGTAGAAGAAGTTTATTAAAAAGTCATAAACAAAGGATTACAGCCAAATAGTTTCAGATTGCGTCATACAATAAATGACCACGAAGCAGCAATTGCATTCAGATTATTCTGTCTGTGTCCCGTGGCCGGGCTTAGCCTTGATTTCTTGCATATGTTGTTTGTATCTCCACCCTCTGATGACGCTAAATATTTTCCACTGACCTCACCTACTGGTGGCCTAAGGAACTGGTGCATCTTGAAGGCGGAAGCGTCAACCATGGCGTGGCACACCTGGCCGGCATGCTGACTTCAGAGTTCCTCCCGTGCTTATCGAAGATGAGGAGTGACTAGTCCATGGCCTTTCCTGCCCACCGCTCGAAAATTTCATCGGTAAGCACCCTGTAAGATGTCCTGGAAAAGTGACATATTCATTCCTCACATCAGGAAATAGTTGAAAAAAGAAAGATGGTGGATTCTGGCAGTGTTTAAGATCTCTGTGGGCTTCACGTGTGTCTGACACACAACTAGTTCAGGGATACCTTGGCGGAAGTTAGAACTACCAGGTGGAATACCATCTAACCCAATTAAGCTAATTTTAATGTAAATTGTTAATAGTCTTACCTGGTTAAAACAAACCAACCAACCTGGGACAAATACTTAATCAGGAAAACTGACATACATGGGTACCCTAAAAATAACTAAACTTACTGGAATTTCACCTTACTGGAAGTTTGGAAACTATAGCAGTTCTTTTTTTTTTTTTTAAGATTTTATTTCTTTATTTGAGAGAGAGGGAGAGCATGCAGCAGAGGGAGAGGGAGAAGCAGACTCCCCGCTGAGCAGGGAGCCCCATGCAGGACTCCATCCCAGGACACTAGGATCATGACCTGAGCCGAAGGCTACGTTTTTGTGTTATTCTTGAGCTTAGTCATAGGCAGAACAAAAACAAACTAGAGTTGTGTTCTTATAAGACTGTGGTAAGAATTGTATATGTAGGAAATTAGTAGTTTCTTACGCTTATCAGGGTTTAAATAAATGTTATTTTTAAACCTTTCTACCGTGCTGACTAGTTTTCTTACGTTGTTAGCAATTGATTCCCTTATCTAAGTCATATTAGAGTATCATATCCTAATATAACACCTTATACTCAGCACAACAGGCAAGACCAAATTAACTAAACACGGACCTTGTCTTCAAGAACTTTACATTCTGGAAGGAGAGATAAAACGCATGTTTTATATTTACACATGAAGACACATACTTGCGTACTTGACTCATTGATTTTTTTTATCACTACTCATGTCATCATTCTTGCTGTTGGCTACCTCCTTTATGGTCTACCTGGTATCTTGGTTGTTCCACACTTGACTTCCTTCACTCCAGCCACCAACCACACCAGTCACCCACTCCTACAGTCTTTCCTGTAACTCTGAATCAATAATGACTATGTAAACTCCAAACTCTCAGTTTCAGGAATCTGAGTCTCCAACCACTACCTCCTCTGCATCCGGCTCACTTATTCCAGTAACTCCTACACCCACAATTTCTCACCCCTCCAGGAACTCGCCCCCTTGACTCTCTTTTTCACTGCATAGCATCCTTTTTATAGTTCAATTTCTTCCTTACATTGAAGTCCTTGGTTCCATGTCCATCACTGTAATCACTTTCTCATAAATGGTCTTTCTCCTGTCTTACTTTACTATATTCACCCAGAAAAGCACCAGCCCTGGACCCAACTCGCTGGAGAAAATAACTCTTCTCAGTGGTCTCACATGAAATTAATAACCTCAAATCCCAGACGGTCTCCAACACTGGCTAGCAGTCCTTCATTCTTCTACTAAATTTCTGTTCCCACACTCTAAGAAAGTTATTCTACACTTTCTCTTCTTCACACTGCTCCCAACTCTAACATTTGACCTTAGACCATATGTCTTAGATCACTGCTAAGTTGTAAACACTGATAAGACCCACCTCATCTCATCACCATATCTTCAGACTAACCTGCATTAATTCTGAGATACTTGATTCACCTCCTGTTAGGATAAGAAAAGCCTGTGATCCTACCTGAGGACAAACACTCTACTTTTGGCTACTCAAGAATTTGGCTCATGCAATTATCGTTTCTTGTTCTCTTTTTCAACTTCAATTGCTCCCTATATTGGATGGTTTCTAAAGACATATAAAAATGCCTTAATATCTATTATGTAAAAAAAAAACACTTATTTCAAATTCTTCTATCATCCCATATCTCTATACTTCATAGGAAAAAAAAACTTCTCAAAAAGATTGTGCTTTTGTTCCCCTTTCTTGCCTTTCTATTCTTTATTTTATTCCAACCAGGCTTTCTTCACCAATCCACAAAAATACCCACTTTTAGGGTAACGAGATATTCTGAGATACTCTGTCTTGGCTGACACCACAGTCTCCTGGGTTCCTTTCTACTCCACTGACTGCTCCTCTTCATTCTCCTGGGCTGGTTCCTTGCTCTGGGCCAGACATCAAATGCCCATTTTTTCTTCCCGCCCTTTTTTGCGCCCCCTTCCTTTTTTTTTTTTTTTTTTTTTGTAGCACAGTGGGAGTTTCTGACCTTGCATCAGACTTACCTGGAGCATTTGTTAAAACACAGAGTCATGGGGCCCACTCTCAGAGTTTCTGATTTGATAGATCCAGATGGGGCCCAGGAATTTGCATTTATAACATATTTCCAGGTAATAAAGGCTGATACTGCTGGTCAAGGGGCCACTCTTTGACAACCTCTGGCTTAGGGAACCAATTAAGCCGAATGCTTTGGAATTGGCCTAGCTTTCAATCATACTTCCACCTTTTATTATCTGTGCAACCCTGGGCGAATGATTTACTCTTTGTATTTCTCAGTATGTTTATTTGTAAAATAAAGACAGTACAAGTTGCTAGCTCAAGTGTTCTGAGAATTAAGTGATATAATCCCGTGATTACAATACTTTTCTGAAAACTGTTCTTCCTTCTTATACTTCCTTCTTACCTCTCTAAAATCTTTTTTCTGAAAGGTAGCAGGGCTGTGTTTTCAAAGATATATATTAGGCCAGAATCATACTCTCTCCCCCATCTTGTCATTCATGTGCACCCAGAATAAAATGTCTGGCCCCATTCCAGATCACAGTCTCCTTGCTTCATCATGCATCTACCATATTGGTCTTTTTTCTGCTCTAGGAAATGTTCCAGTTACCCCTTACTGCATAACAAACTTCTCCAAAATTTAGTGGCTTCGAACAACAGCCATCTTACCATTCCTCACAAGTGTATGGGTCAGGAATTCCAGTAGAGTTTGGCTGGATGATTCTTCTGCTGTCCATGGTATATTCAGTTGGCCACTGGCCTGAGAAGATCACAAATAGCCTCTCTCACATGTCTGGAGCCCAGAATGGGCAGCAGGAAGGCTGCACTCAGCAGGGCCTCTCTCCATCTACCGCTCCTTGTAGTCACGGGTCCTTCTCCCTATGTTCTCTCCAGGAGGTTTATTAAAGGTTACATGTCTGCAAAAGGCTCTAAGAGACCAGGTGGAAGCTGCCTTCTCTCCAAGAAACTAGCCCGGAGCTGGCACAGCCTCACTTTTAACACACTCTTTGGTCAAAGCAATTGCAAGAATGTCCAGATGCAAGGGGAGGGAGAACAGATGCCACATTGCAATGGAAAATTGTCTACGAATTTAATCCACCACAGGCACACTCCAAAATCATTTCTGAGTGCCTTTCATACTTGTTCCTTCCTTCAGGAATTGTGCCTCTGAATCTTTTCATGGCTGGCTTCTCACATCTCAGCTCAGCCATCACCTCCTCATTACAAGAAAGCTTTCTGACTGCCTTAATATGCTTCCTTCCACCATCATTATGTACTCCATCACCAGTTTTATTTTCTTATGAAATTACCTTATTTATGATCTTCTGCCTCCCACTGGAATGTCAACTGTGTAAGAGCAGAAACTTTGTCTTTCTTGTCAACACTATGGTTTAAAAGCCTAGAATGGTGCTTGACACATAGAATTTTCTCAACATATATTTTATGAATGAGTAAATTAATTATGACTACATAAGTCATTTATAGGTGTATAAAGAAAAATTTATAATTACTATACAAGTGGTTTTGTTATTATTATCTGCACTTAAGCTTTCTGAGAATAAGGAGTTTTGTATGTATGTAAAAGACTTATTTTTTCCTCTAAATGGGTTCCCTTTGGGTTATGGATGAAACTGACCTATCAGGTGAGAAGATGATATTTTCACAGTTATGTAATGGTATTTTTTCTCTATTACATTTTTGGAATACATTGATTTGAATGACACTCACCTAGAATTACTTTTTGCATGGGGGAATAAGGATCTTTGGGGAAATTATGCAGATTTTTACTCTCTTTCCAAAAATAATGTCATAAATTTCAAACCAAGTTAAAATTAACACCCATACTTATTAGGTTTTTAAATTTCTTCTAGCTCTGTTAAAGAAAAACTTATTAGTTTCAGTAAGGAAATTGAGTCTTTTGGTATAAAAAGTAATTCTTAAAAAGCAGTACAAATTGCATGAAAGAAATTGGAAAATGGTTTCATGTTTTTTCAACATAAACAAACATTTGATGATTTCTGAGAAAATAAATTTAGATTTTATAGAACCAGAAAATGTTTGGAAAATATTTTAAGTTGCTTAGCCTAACGTGCATCTGATTTCACCTTTCCTTTAGTACATCCAACATTTTCAAGATTTCCTAAACAACCGAGTAATAATTTTGGGAGCAAATTTATAAATAGGAATTTTTTTTTTAAGTTCAAGACCAAACATTGGTAAACAGAGAGAGAAATCATTTTTATGCTTTGTGATATAGCCAGAATCATGGCAAAATATTAACTTTTTGAAAGTTTTTCTAACGAAATAGATTCAAGGTTTTTCTTTTCTTTTTCCTTTTTGTGGTTCTTCTAGTGGATATTTCCTTTCTTTATTCAATCTTTACTCCATTATGAGTGCTTATACTCCCTTGCAAATGGGACTCTGATTTTGCACATAGTTGAGATATAGTACATATTATTTTAATTGAATAATTATAAAAGTCCCTACAAAGGTTTTAATGTGTTTATAGCAGGACTTATCTATATGCTTGTACAAATATTAGAAAATTTAATGTGAAAACATGTCTATTTTTTTACTTATCCCATTTTTCCATCTTTATTCCTTTAGATCAGGAAAAGATGAGGAAGTAAAAAGGTACAAAAGCAGGAAGAATGGGGACAAATCTAGAATAAGGGAAGAGAAAAATTAAAGCTAAGTGGAATAAAATAAAGCGGGTGACCAGCCTCGGTAGTAAAATGTGTATGTTAGATTTTTCAATTCCCTCTAAAGATTTACTCTTTTTTATATTCATGTTCATGGCTTCCTGTTTTGCAAATAAGGAAACTGAGGTAAGTATTCTTTAACCATCTCTTTGGTGCACTCATGTCAGGATTCTTGAGCCTGCTTGTCCTAAATACTGCAGTTTTAAGGCCCCCAGAAAGAGAATGACACTGCAGTCATTACGGACACATCATGTTAATTTTGATTTGATTAATTATTGAGAAATGGACTAGCGAGCTTATGTTGTGTATTTTATTCAGTCCTTTAGGAAAGGCAAAATAAGTATAATGGCCTCTGTCTCAAAGAATCGGCAGTCTAATGCAGAAGTCAAGATTAGTACATAGATGATAGATAACACAGGTTGTAGTTGCAGAGTAACTGGAAAATTAGTCCATGGATTTATCTGTTTAGTATACAGATAATCAATAATATTGAGGAAATAGAGGGAACTGGGAATGAAAGAAAGTCAATGGGATCCTAGAAAATTTGAGCTGAAAGATATTAACAGGCATATAACAAATTTTAATAGGATCTCAGAGTTGGAGGGGAGCTAAGTCATCTTAACCTTTCTTCTTTTTTTTTTTTAGATTTTATTTATTTATTTGAGAGAGAGATAGCACGAGCAGGGGGAGGAGCAGAGGGAGAGGGAGAAATAGACTCCCTGCTGAGCAGGGAGCCCAACGCAGGGCTCGATCCAAGGCCCCCCCCGGGATCATGATGTGAGCTGAAGGCAGATGCTTGGACTGAGCCACCCAGGTGCCCCAACCTTTCTTCTTTCTGATCTCATAAAACATTCTCAGCAAATAGACAACTAGTTGTATGAGTCTTCTAGGACTGCCATAGATGGGGTACCATAGACTGGGAGCCTTAAACAACAGAAATTTTTTTCTTTCAATTCCAGAGCATAGGAGTCTGCAATCAAGGTGTTGGCAGTTTTGTTTTGTTTTGTCAGGTTTCTCTCCATAATTTATGGATGGCTGTCTTCCTCCAGTGTCCTCACATGGTCTCCCCATTTGGCCTGTTTGTTTCCTAACCTCCTCTTTGTATAAGGACACCAGTCATATTGGATTAAGGCCCACCCTAATGACCTCATTTTACTTCTTTAGAGAAGTTATTTCCAAATACAGTCCCCTTCTGAAGTCCTGGGGATAAGAACTTCAACATATTAATTTGGGAGGATAAAATTCAGCCCACAGCATGAGTCTTAATTTCATTATGAAGAACTTGAACCCTTAGACATGTTTTTTTTCTAAGTTTTTTTGTTTTTGAGCCCTCAACCTCCTCTGTGAAACTTCTACTCAATTATCCTGTGTCTCCCCCTTTTCTGCGATGACCCAGATATCTGGGCCCAGCCCTGTGATAGACATGTATTATTGCCATGAGGAAATAGAATTTCATAGAACTGGGATAAAATTTAAAATAAAATTTAAAATAAAATTTATTTAGAATAAAATTTGTTGAGATAATAAGTAATTGTCTTAGAATTTAGATAAAAAATTTAGATCTGATTGCCAATTACAGGTTGTTGTGTGCGTGCGTGTGTGTGTGTGTGTGTTTAAAGAACATGTCTAATTCTGTTTCTAGTAGGTTAGGCCTGCCCCACTCCACTGAATCTTCTAATGCTTTGAGTGATTTTCAGGTAAAGAAGGTCCTTGTTGTTTGGAACTTATCTCAGAATGTGCCTGAAGATGAGTAAGACAAAACAAAACACCCCATAGACTTTTCATGGTTCCCGTGGTTTTTCTTTTTCAGGTTTATGTTAGATGCTTCCAATGGCATACTGAGTCAGCCTGGGTTGGAATCATAGGTACATTCACATTAATATATTTGGAACTTGGATCAACCGCTAGCTCTAATTTTGTAAGATAGTTAACTAGCTCAATATTTAACTAATATTCAGCGATTTAATTTTTTTGTACTCATTTTACTTTTCTCTTAAGCTCCTCAGTCTACTTTTCCTTTATAATTCTTATTTCTTTAGTAGTTAACATTGATCTTTAACTTCAGATTTAACATTAAATCCTCCTTTTCGGTGAGTCAGTGAGATAGACTTGAAACATGACACTAAACATTCCAAAAAAAGATGAACTTGTTAATACTCATTCAAGTACATGCTAGACATAAAATCAGATAATGAGAAATGAGAAAAACTTAATGAGAAAAACTACCTGGAGTTTTGGTTTTAAGTAAAGTAAAATTTACAGAAGAACATCCCTATAAATGCTTCACTATTGACTGAGGAGAAAATAGTGTGCTTTAAAACATTTCTCATTTTCAATAGCTGTTGGCAAAATGCTTTTGCAATTAAAAAAGAAGTAAATGGACTCATTCTTCCATTTTTGATTTACTAACAATTTCTTTATATCAAAACTAAGAACGGTCACTTGTAGTGAAATCATAAAGTCCAAGTGAAAAGCATCACTACAATGATGCAATACTCTTATATCTTGGGAAAAGAGAAAGAGAACTAATATTTTTGAGCACATAATACGATCCATCCCCGAGCTAGGAAATTTTTAATACACCCATAATGTTAAATTTTTACAACACTATTGTAATCAGTAGCCCATATTTCATTTAAAGAGCTATCAAGTAATTTGCCTAAATCCTAGATGTAGCAAATGGCAAAGCTTCATTTTTAAAAAAATACATACATTTATTATTTATTTATTTATTTATTTATTTATTTATCAGAGAGATTGAGAGAGCACAAGCAGGGGGAGCAGCAGGACAGGGAGAAGCAGACTCCCCGCCGTGCAGGGAGCCCGATGCGGGACTCGATCCCAGGACCCCAGGATCACGACCTGAGCCGAAGGCAGTCGCTTAACTGACTGAGCCACTCAGGACCTGAGCTTCATTTTTTGTAATCCCAAAGCCAGACCTCTTTCCATAAAACCAGTTATTTCCAATTTACTTTATAAGTAATAAATCTTTTTATCATTCCTGTGCATGATTTAAACAATTATTTATCAGTAAAGGTAATGCCAAAAATTCAGTCAATTTCCATAAAAGATGAAGGACTAAGATGATTTTAATGCAGATATGATAATATTCTTGAGAGTTATTTCTATAATGTTCAGAAATTAAAGCAAAATTTATAATGGTATTGAAAAAACTGCTTAAGAATGATAATAAATCACAGAGGAAAAAAATTATCAATTTTTCTGTAATAGCATTTTGGAAACAAATTACTTTCTAAACTGAATGCAAATATCTCTCTTGGTGCAGAAAACTAACATACGTCATGCCTGTGACATTTGCTAAATCAAGAATTTAGTGCCAGATGATTTAAGCAAATGATAGGTTTCTGCAGTAGCTGGTGAGGCTGGTGCATTTCTATAAGAAGTTCTTGAGCCACAGCTGGATTTCTTCTAGGTGCACAGCCAGTCAAGTCTTTGTCTTAGACTTTTTTGTCCTTGAAGTAATTGATATGATGTAATTGAATTCTTAGCCAGGAACCAAGATTATTTCCAAGACAGAAGAAAGAATCATGATCTCTTTCAAATTAATTATAAATCAGGGTTATAATTTTCTTAGTGGACTAAGGATTGGGAGTTTTGAGTTTCCAGACTAGGTTTATAACCACCTTTACAAACAAAACTAAAGTATATCTTCTCTGTATCTCATTATTTTCATCCCTTTCAGAGCATATTTCTCTAAGGAATGTTTTCTGATCTTTGAAACAACTGAATGTAGAATTGCTGAAGGAGCCATTAGCCATTGATAAGTGCTCAGAGATGAAAAATAGGGAAAACAAATAAAAAATATATGGGCAGGTAGAGAAAGGCAGACAGAGAGAGAGAGTAAGAGAGAGAGAGGAACAGATAGAGAGACAGAAAAAGAGAGAAAGAGAGGAAACAGGTGACTTTCAAGAGGAATTCATCTGTGGAAATAGAGATTTGTCTATTGAAACAGCCATTTGCACATTTCACTTAAATGTTATCTTTCTAAGAAATTATAGCATTTTGCTATTTTCAGCAGCTATCATCGGGATACTAAATAATTGGATAAGGTGGATTAAAATTCATGAAAAATATTTAGGGGGACAGGAGTCAGGAGCTGTAGAGGTCAGTTTTAGGAATAACACATCAGATTAGTCAATACTCTAGTATTCTTGAACTCAACTTCACAGACAAGTCCAGGACAATACTTGTTCTTCTCATTCTTGATCAAGCTGAACCTTGACCGTGAAAGTTCCCTAAATCCAGCCTTGATAACAAAGGTGCAACCAGGGCTTGGAGGGCACTCTGTAAGCATGGAGGCCGGAAGCACTTGAAGCATCAGAACCAGAAATGACTTGAATCTAATGTTCAGGTATACATGACGCCAATGTAACACGAGCATTACAAGAAATGGAAAAAGTGAGATGTACTGAAGTATTTTGGATGGACTTTAAGCATGTGATGGATGAATGGAGAAGGGCAGCCAAGGAGCTGTTAAGTGAGGACTAAAGCCGGAGCCAGCATCTTGGCAGCCAACAAGCGAAAACATCAGCAGATTTTGAAAAGATTAAACAAATCACAAATCACAAGGAAAGGATAACTCTGGAGATAAGGTTTCACTGATAACTGATGATAAGCTGGATCATCAGGTTCTGAATGTCTAAATGAAGAGTAAGGAAGAGGATATCTGAAAGTTGTTTAGTTATTATTATTATTTGTTTTTGTTGTTGTCATTGTGTAGTTAACAGACACCTGATCATTTCTCTGCTGAGAATCATTCTCCTCAGCTCGTCTGTCTACTGCATTAAAACAAACTTCTTAGCATGCAATGATAAGCCCTCCAAGATCTGGCTGGCTCTGACTGGGCCTCCTAGTGCTTTGCCTAACTACCACCCCATCCATTCTCCATCACCTCCTGCAACACTGACCTAGTCGGCCCTCACTGGAGAAGCCCTGTCCTGGTCCACTTCGAGGCACCTCCATGCTCAGAGCATTTCCTTCGTTTCCCCTATCTTCCTCTGTCTCTTTCTGCTTAAACCCTAATCGCCATTTGAGACATCTTGCGCGATATCTTCCTTGATTCTTCCCCGAAGAAATGACCTTACCTCCTTGGTTCGATTGTAAGACTGGCTTCTGATTAGAGCCCCTTAGACATGATCGCAGCCTGTTTCCAACTGGTAGGCTTCGTGCCGCTGTCAGTCTCTCCAAATGGGCTGTATTTGCTCAAGGCCTGACTTGCCTTGTTTATCTCTCCATCTCCAAAAGTATAATAAGCAGGTCTGTCTAATTTTTGCTTCAGTTGCCGTGGAAGGTTTTCGGTTCAGGAGAGGACAATTGAAACTGGAAGAACAGGAAGCTCTGGTTACTAGTACGGCTTTGAGTTGTCATGCCGCAATGGCAACAGGTGGCAAAATGTTAAGCATGCATGGGGATATTCATGTCTCCCAAATCTTCGAGCACAGAATGGGCCGTAGGCCTGTGTGTGTGATTTTAAAAAATTTAGCCTTTTCCCTGACATTTTATAAAATAAAACTGGTGTTTAAAGTATAAATGAGCTGAGCAGCACAGCTTGAGAGAATGTTATTCCTGTGCTCATTTCTACCCTGCCTCTGTGAAGGTGGGTAAGCTATTCACCTTTCTGAGATTCTGTTTCGTCAGCTGTAGAATACAGGTATTACAGCTCCAAGCTACAGCTCAGCTTATAACTGCTTGATTCTATTATATTCCATATTAATATATATAGCAACTTAAGATATATATGTGTGTGTGTGTGTATATATATATATTCATCCCATTCTTTTGCATACTATATACACACTCATGTCTACCAGGCATCCTTGATTAGAGGGTTTGGTGAGGAAGAGTAATGGGCTGGCCATGTGGAGAATGACCACCAGACCCCTCCTAGTAGTCCTCAGGAGAATAAAGGTCATCTCTCAGCTTTAAGGCACTGACTGAAGGAGAAGTTCAGGGTGCCCAAGCTAGGTGAGGGAAAATGCTCCGGGCTGGTACCGAGGGAAGCCTCATTGGTTTTTGCCCTAGTCAGCTCAGGCCACCATAGCCTGAGGGGCTTAAACAACAGACATTTATTTCTCACAGTTCTGGAGGTCGGGAAGTCCACGATCAAGATCTCTTTCTGGCTTGTAGGCAGCCCCTTTTTGTTGTGTCTTCACGCAGTGGGGAGAAAGAGAGCGCCGGTCTCTCTTCCTCTTCTTACAGGGGACTAACCCCATCAGGGGGCCCCACCCATTTGATCTCATCTCAACTTCCTGACCTCCCAAATGCTCCATTTCCAAATGTCATCGCATTGGGGGTTGGGGCTACAACGTGTGCATTTTGGGGGCACACAAACATTCAGTCCATAACATTCTATGATTGCTCCCTTGGGATAAGTCTGAGTCCCAGAGTCAGGGCCCTGTCATTAAGACAGGCGACGTCGTCGTCTGGTCACTGAGGAAGTTTCCTTCGAGGACGCAGGCACCGTGGAATGGCTGCATCTCTCGCATAGACGCAGTAAGGTGGGCCGCAGCCGGTAGATTCTCCAGCGGGGCTAGTGCCCTGTAATGTCAAGAGGTGTTGCTCTAAGACAGTGACCAGTGAGTCACCAGGCCAGGTAGGAATGTGGAGGCCGACTGTAGTCTGAGACTTCCCCTTCCCTTTCTTCACTTTGAGCCCATGACTCAGCAAGAAAGAGGCTCAGCTCTCCCAACAAGTGTGTAGTCCCAGTGAGTAAAGCAAAAGGAAAACCAAACTTATTTGGGATTAACTTTTTAATCGACTTATTTGATTCTTCTCCCACTTAATTATTTATCTGTTCTGGTAGCACACAGGGACAATCAGTGATAAAACATCATAGGGATGATTTTAAGGCTGTTTCCATCTCTAGTTTTCTCTATCTTTTAAATACAGAGAGAATTCAATAGAAAAGAAGAGGAGCAAAAAGGGAACAGGGTGGCTTCTGGAGGCGTCATTAAAGTTACTCCAGCTGTGAAACTCGGTCTACACAAGTGGGGCAGGGTAACGAGGGAGGTGAGCGAACATCAGACTGTGCAGAAGAGAGGAGCCTTGAAGACACTACGTTAATGCCTGATAGTTTTTTACTTCTGTGCTCAGCAAACTGCGCTTATTTGAAGCATGAGGCTCAAAAGACTGTTTCTTTTTAAGGACATTCTGATTTATGTATTTGAAACATGAAAAGACCTCACTTTGGAGGACAAAAGCCTGAATAATACGCTATGCCTATTACTGTGTGTATGCTTCTAAAACTCAAGCAAATAAGCAACCTTCAAGGAGATCAAAGACCCGAGAAAAACTCACTTTCCCTCATAACAATGCAGTGTCACTGTATTTTCACTCTTGGTCCCATGTTGGACTTGATTTGTGATTTTACCATTTGTGAAAGACTTCAGATGTCCTGCCTGGACACCCAGAGGTTGTTTCCGTTTTCTATAGTCAGCATGTGAAATGTTATTTAAAGCCCACATTTTGCTTTTAAGTATTACCAGTGGTTTCAGTGCTCCCGAGGTCAAATTTCAGCCCAACTTTTTGGACTTCCTGGC
This sequence comes from Neomonachus schauinslandi, assembly GCF_002201575.2. Lineage (NCBI taxonomy): Eukaryota > Metazoa > Chordata > Mammalia > Carnivora > Phocidae > Neomonachus > Neomonachus schauinslandi. The sequence continues at coordinate 82,109,253 of NC_058410.1, read as the reverse complement.
CTGGAAATCTTTTAGCAAGCTCTTGTTTCTGTTTCCATCCCCTGAAAAAGTTGTCTCTGCAGACAGAGGTTTGGCATCTGTATACCTCCCTCACATATTATATATTACTTATGGAATTTTGAGAGATCCAAAATGCCTCATTGATGGAAAACATGGGATGGGTGAGAATCCCTGGGTATCTGCATTGAAATGTTTAATCTCTCCCCATTCATGAAGTTAACATTTAGAAATCAAAACTTGAAATCAGACATTTGAAAGAGGTTTAGAACACAGTGGCTAGTGAATTCATTATGGAATCAGAAGCCCTGTCCTGAAACCTGTGATACGGTGTATTGCAGAGTCTGTTTTCTTAATGAACAGATAGTTTCCCTCAATTTGTTATTGCTATCTTGGCTGTCTAGTAATAAAATATTGGATACGAAGCTCCCGGAGTCCAGATCTACTCATGGTTGAAAATGCACTTCCGTGTATGATAGATCCTACTCATTATATTTCATTGCATGGTTTGGGGACCTGAGGAGTAAGCCCTGAAAAAGTCAATCATGTCTATCATTGGAAATGGAAATCGTCTTATAAATTATTTCAAAAGCTATATTCAATTTTTTTGTGGGTAAACTATTTTCTTTTTTTATTTTACTATGTTATGTTAGTCACCATATTCAATTTTCTAAATAAAAAGCATATTCTATTTCCATTTCCAGAGTTTAAGTTTTGTTATTTGAAATTTTATTCATCTTTGAATTTACTTGAGAAGAGAATTCAAAATTACTACGGGTCTTACTTTAGGGAAAAGAAAACAATGTACAGGTAAGTACCTCTATGTCTTTGTGTTTCATTCTTCTCCAGTAAAATACTAACTCAAGGGCATATTCAATATTTCTACTTAATAGAAATAGAATCTCTATCTCTCTGCCTGATTTACAATAACAGCATGGGTACTAAAATTACTGTAGAATAAACTCCATTTTAAATTTTAATTTCTGTGAATATGTATAAAATAATGCAGACTGATGAAGAATATACATGGTATTTTGTGAAAATTGTAAACTCCCTGTATCTGTATTTCATGCCTTTTTTTAGTTCTGTTATCTTATTTTACTTTTTTTTCAATTACACTAGCTTAAATTTGTATATGTTATTATAAACTTATTTTTGTTCAAGTCTGTGTTCTAAAATGTTTTATGTGTTAACTGTTTTGTTTTTAATTCATTTACTTATTCAGTTATCTTTATACATTCCTTCTTCCCTTTCTTACATTTCGTGTTTTATATTTTAATTATCTAGTTCCTAATGCTTTTAATAAAACTTTAGAAACTAAGGCTATGAATTTGATTTTGAGAAAATCTTTGACTATACATTCTATTTTTTTATATAAAGGTGTTTTTTTTTTTTAAATAATTGTTTCCTAAACATTGTATAATTGCAGCATCATTTCCTTTTTCCTCCAAAAACTCTCTGTGGATGATTTCCTTATTTTTGAAAATTTAATTTCCATGTGGTTAGTCCTTTATAGTCTACTTTATTTTTACCTACTTGTTTGTGTCCTGTTACTTTCTTTCTACTGATAATTGCTTATATTTATAAATCTTTTTGTTCAGTTTTAATGTTACATTATCCATAAAGGTTGATCACTGTTACAGACATATTTACAGACTTTATATAAAATAATATTTAAAAATCTCATCCTTGCTTATTTCCTTTGAATCCCACTTTACCAGCTATTCCCCTTGAAATTCTTACTTCATTTTACTGTGTATTTTCTACATATATATTTTCACAGTTTTTTACTTTTAAACGTTTCAAGTAATGTATTTAAGACATGTCTGTTTTAAAAAACATATGGTTAGATATTTTTTTTTTTAACCCCATCTAAGAGTCCTTGTCTTTTGGTAGAGGAATTAGAACATTTGCATATAGCATGGTAACAGATTCATCAGTTTTTACTTATATCAACTTATTAATGATTTTTATACTCTTTTTTTTTTCTCTGTGTTTTGTATCTTTTATTTTGTGAGATAAGTTTTTCATTCTTTCTCTTTTTTCCAATAGCAATGTAGAAGAAATTAATCTGTCTTGTTTCTTTTTTAGCCATATTGTTTGAAAAATGTATTGTAATAATCTTTCACTTATTATCTGGTTCTTATTTTATTATTGGAAAATGTTATCATCTGGTATTTCTCATCTGTTTTTTCCTATTCTTCTTAGTCTAATCTCACAGTTGAAAGAAAGGTTTTAATTAAATTACTGGGTTTTGGAATTTATGTCTTCTCTTACAATACTTTTAAAATATTTGAATAATTTTGTAATTACATTCACAGAAACTACTTACTTTTGATTCCATAATTAAGTGGTTTAAATGGTTAGTATATATATATATATATATATATATATATATATAAATATTTTGAGAAATATTTTCAGCCTGGGTCCACAGGTATAGTATTTTCTTAGTCCTTATATATCTAGTAATGCTTACTGTTTTCTTCAGAAATTTAAAAAAAAACAGGATTTCTGGGTAAAAAAATAAGTCATGGTTTATAAACATTTTCACTCAACACTGTAGTCATTCATCTGCCAATTTTTTAATATAATAAGAATAAATATGAAGCATCCTTTTTTTAAAAAAAACTAACATTTTGTGTTTTTCTGGTGTGAATACCCATATTTCTTATTTTTCTTGAAATAGTAATAAAAAATTATTAGATTGAGAATGGGGCACTGAATAGACTATAAACTCTAATGCTATCCTAGGGAATCAAATTATTCTCACCCAAGTTGTGGAATCTTATATTAAAGAAAATAAAGACAAGTCAGAAAGGAGGAGAATGTGTAATTAAACAATTGTGTGTACAGATAGGCTTTATTACAAGCCTGAAAAGGTATTATGTGAGTCCAAGAAAGGCATGAAGAAAAAAAAAAATCTGAATTTTCTGACTTGCTATACTTGCGTGCTTTGGAGTGCAACAGGCGCTGAATGACAGGTGCTAGGCTGTGTGTCAGATGCCGGGTATATATTCGTTTCCTCAAGAAGTGGGTAACATAATAGAGGGGAAAACACCTGTAAACAGGTGTAAAAGAAGAAAATTTGTCGGTGTGATAATGAAAGCTTATCGAGGATATTATTAGACCCAAAAGGAAAGAGCATGCTCAGTTCTGCACTAGGGAAACCCGCAACTGTGCCTGAGGTTTACACACTAGTCCCATCTCCAAAGAGAAACGTTCCCGATGAGTCCCAATGCTTCAAAATGAAACTAGGTTTGCCCTCTAGGGATCTAATTCATTCAATACCGTGGTTGAAGGATTGGGTGACACCATTAAGGGAAAGCATATTTTCCTTCTGTTGTTGTTGGAAAGAAGTCACATCCAAATTTCAAAAGGCACAGAAGGCAGAGGATGGAAGCACTCCTGTTTGCCATATGAAACCACAAATAAAATAATTTTAGAATGTTTATTTTGTAAGAACTTTTTGTTTTATTTATTTTTATTGTAAAACTCTGCCAATTATAAGAGCACATTTATTGGAATTACTAGTGAAAAGAGAAAAACGTCTCATTGAAGCGTGTATTGGTGAGGAAGAACTCGAATGAGCATGAACTGGATGAACTTGCATAACAGAAGGTGGGGGTGCTGATAGACGGATTCCATCCTCTTAAATGCATAGGTAAAAGTATATCCTTTTTATTATCATAAACATTATGCCCAATTAACGAGCCCCAAAGTTAAACCACAGGTAGGCACCTTTCTATGCTTCATCCTCTTTGCTTCAGTCCTTCTTCAGACCCAGGTCAGTGAATTGGTTCTATAGAAAAATGGTCTACGGTCCTGGCCGTGGCTGCACCATTCCCAGGACCTGGGATATTTTATTTTACATTCTCTAGTAAAATAAAAAGTAAAAAGATTTACTTTTTGTAAACATCAGAGCCTGCTCCCCTACCCACGCGGCCATTTAAAACACAAATAAAAGATAAAAGAAAAAAATGATTCTAATTGGACAGGCCTGCTCTGGGACCTGGCATTGGTATTAACAAATAAACAACAAAAGCTCCTGTGAAGCTGGGATGTGTAGTCACTGACCTATTGAGAGCCACTAACATTTAGGAAGGAATAAAATTCCTCCTACAGAAAGGAAAAAGGATGGTGATATGTAATTTTATTTATTTTTATTTATTTAAATTCAATTAGTGAACATATGATGTAATTTTGAAATCTTTCAAGTTTTTATATAAATGCTAGTTAGTTAACATAGAGTGTAATATTGGAAAGGTATAGTAATGACTTCTCTTCTGTGTCCCACCAAGTCGAGGTTCACAACCACCTGGCAAAACCATCTCTGTGTTGGTTTGCACTATCAAAATATTGCTAATGCACCATGTTTTAAAGGGTTGTCTTCCCTGGGCACCAATGTCATGGCTACTGTTGTAAGTTATGGTCAAGTTCAAACATGTATTTAAAGCAATGTCTGAAAGAGTGATTTAATACATACCATTAAAAATGGCTGATTCACTTTGTAGATGAATAACTACATTAATTACATTTTAAGCATAAAAACAAATAGCAAAATGCATTTAAAAATACTACAAGAGGGGTTCCTGACATAAATTTATAAAGGAATAAAATTCCTCCTACAGAAAGGAAAAAGGATGGTGATATGTAATTTTATTTATTTTTATTTATTTAAATTCAATTAGTGAACATATGATGTAATTTTGAAATCTTTCAAGTTTTTATATAAATGCTAGTTAGTTAACATAGAGTGTAATATTGGTTTCAGGGGTCGAGTTTAGTGATTCATCAATTACGTAAACACCCAGTGTTCATCAAGAGTGCCCTCCGTAACACCCAGCATCTATTACTACCACTATTAGTAATTCCAGTAGTATAACTAATATTAGTACTTTTTTTGTACTTAAAGTAGGGACTGTGAAGGGATATTAAAGTTATATAAGTTTTATGGGGTTTTTTTTGTTTTGTTTTCTTCCAGGTGCTTATATCTATCAAGGAATAAATGTGAAACAAACCTTTTACACTACATTCTATTCTATTATGTGATAGTATATTACATTTTAAGAGAGTAGTATGTAGAGAGTGCCATTGTAATCCAGTTCAAAGGATCAAGGTGAGGTTGAATGACTGTTACAGAAGCAAAAGGGGGCACTTCAGTTGGACTTACTAGTTATCATTTTCTCAATAGAAATGGAGGAACCGGGGAGAGGGTGGGATTCCAGATGAAAAAAGCAACACCAGTGTTGTATCCTTTTTACAGAGGGGGAAATTGAGCCTTAGACTAATTGGATGGCTTACCACAGACTCTTATTTGGTGTCAGAGCCCATATTTTTTCCTTCCTTTTTTTAAAAGAAAATCTTTTTTTTTTTTCTTTTTTCATTTAATGGTTTTTTCACTGTATTATGTCACCGAAGGGCTGGGAACCTCTTGGGGATCAAGAACCTTTTCTCTACTTGCCAACATTTTTAGCCTTTTAAAAAAATGTATTTCTGAGAATGCAGAGAAATAGATGGCATTTTATGGGGGCATGTTTACAGATCTTGTTAAGATGAGTGATTTAAAAATGAGTCAATAATTAATCAATGCTATTAGTCTTTTGAGGAACTAGAAGCTTCCCTTGGGAAATAACCCGCAGTTGGAAAGCCGCAGCTTACTTCGTGTTGCCTAAAATTGTGCTCACACTAGAGAATGTAAAATAAAATATTCTTACAATCTGCATGAAGGCAAACAGCTTTTTGAATTCCCTTTTGATGTAACTTCTTATTCAGTGAAACAATATTATGTAGGTCTCTGTACAAACTGTAAGAGAAATTGACCTAGAACTGATTTTAGTGCCAGATTCTACAACAAACTTATTTGTAACGAGTCGTATTTTGAATTTATTTCTTGATTTTTAAAAATACATCCAGTATTCTGTTGGAGTAGATGAACTCTTGGAAAAAACAAAGGCATCCACTTAATTCAAATTAGAAAGAGAATTACACAATAGAGATGATCACTATTACGGAATTCATTGTGGAATCTTTGAAATGAAAAGTGTGTACGCTGGATGGGAACATTGTCAGGAGTGGGTTTGTTGCTGATTTTTTGATGGTGTTTGTGTTTAAAACCCATATTCATCACTCTATCTGTGTGAACTTGGGTGAGCATTTAAATTTCTAAGCCTATCTCCTCATCTTTAATGAGAATTATATCTGGTTATTTTGAGGATTTAAATCCATGCCCAGCACATAGTAAGAACTTAAGAAAGATCAGCCATATAAAGTCATGTTTCTTTTCTCCTCTGTTTTGTTTTCTAAGCCTCTGGAAGAAGGTTCTGGTATCATTTTCTGTTACAACTTGAGGTTTATGAAGGGAAAGGTATAGTAATGACTTCTCTTCTGTGTCCCACCAAGTCGAGGTTCACAACCACCTGGCAAAACCATCTCTGTGTTGGTTTGCACTATCAAAATATTGCTAATGCACCATGTTTTAAAGGGTTGTCTTCCCTGGGCACCAATGTCATGGCTACTGTTGTAAGTTATGGTCAAGTTCAAACATGTATTTAAAGCAATGTCTGAAAGAGTGATTTAATACATACCATTAAAAATGGCTGATTCACTTTGTAGATGAATAACTATACATTAATTACATTTTAAGCATAAAAACAAATAGCAAAATGCATTTAAAAATACTACAAGAGGGGTTCCTGACATAAATTTATAATTCTTCCTCTCTAGAAATCAGTAAAACCTCTGTTGCTATATAATGGTGAGTTTTGTTTTACTTCTGGAGTGACTACAACTTTGTTGCTTCTTGACTCTTAGTCTGGATGATCCTGTGCTGTGTGCTTTCTTATACTCATTCACCAAGTTTGTATTGAGTTCCTGTTATTTAACAAGCATTATCCTAGGTATTGGAATACAGTGTAAAAGTGAATAACAAAACTCTTGCATCCATAGATTTTCTAGAGCAGGAGAGAGAAAACAAAATCCACACATAATTCCTTCAGGTAGTGCTCAGTGCTACATAGAGAAGCAGATACCATAAGGAGTTGGGTAGAGAGCAATGAGGGTGCCATTTTTCAGTGAGATGTCCGGAGGCATCTCTGAGGAGATGCTTCTTGACTAGAGACCTGCTAAAAGGTCTGGGTGTTGGAGGCAAACTACAGAAATTTTTATATTCTTTCTGAAATTGCCTTAGATTTCAAACAGTCCTTACCAAATATCAGACAGAAAAATAGTTGCTTTCTGGAAGATACTGTGTAAAACTTTCATAACCGGCATTCACTCCTAAACGATGGCTTCACTCCCTCTGTTTATCCCCCACCTCTCTCTCTCTGTCTTCCTCATCCTCTCTCTGTCCCCCCACTTGTCTCCCACTTTCTTTCCTTTCCTTTCTTCCTTTGTCTTTCTCCCTTATATTTCTCTGGCTCTTGTCATCTGGAAATTCATTGATTATCCATTTCATGACTCCTACTTATAGAATTCACCAACTGTAAAGGAAGAATTCAAAAGGCATGATGGAAAAGACTGAAATATTTATTTTGGAAGTGACCACATAGAAATAAATTTAATTGTACATGATAAGCTAATTATAAATCTTTTTACTGGTTACTATTTTGATACACCTTGGGTTAAGCTCAGGTGAAATTTTAGTTTGAAGACTATAGGAAATAGCTAGGAAAAAGAAAAGGAAAAACAAATACCTGCACAAATTCTTATATTTCTAAAGTTATCTACAGAAACTCTAAATATTTGTTTTTCTGCAACACAATAAAATATACTTATCTTTTTACACACTGTGACTATATTTATTTGACAAATATAGCAAAGAAAAAAGTTTATATATCAGAAAAAGTGTTATTTTCCTGTACTCATTCAATCAAGCCCTATCCTGTTTATTTGGAGGCAAAATAGCTAAGTGAAATATGAAAAATTCAGTCCGTAATTTAATAACACTCAGGTAGATAAATGCTAACATTTATTGTATATCTGACATGCACACAATAACATTTCTGTAACATTTATGAAAGCAAATCTAGAAGATTCTCTTTGCCTAAACCTTACAGAGCAGTTTCACAGAGTAACTCTACCCAAGTTAGTTAGCTATTAATCCCCCCAAAATCAGGATTTTTAGGGCCTTTCTAGATTATAAAAATCACGTTCCTTGTAATACATATTCTCCCTAGAAAAACAAGCAAGCATGGACAATATGCATGGAGGCCACACAAAGAAATGAATCAGCCAGCTGCTATTTTTCCTAGAATTGACCCCAGATGTAGAGAAAGATTCAGTTTCCATTAAAGTAGTATTTTGAGTTTCAATGGTGAAACTTTACCCCAAATCAAATCCGTTATGTTGACTCCCATTTTCTACAGATTAAGATAATTTGGTTTCTAAACTCTATTCGTGATCTACTGGTTTTCTAAACTCTATTCATGATCTACTAAAGGCCTTAAGAACACAATATTGAATTTTACTTGTAGACTATTCCATTTCACAATGACACCAATTCTTTCTTTTAAAAAGATTTTATTTATTTATTTATTAGAGAGAGAGAGAGCCCAAACAGAGGGAGCTGCAGGCAGAGGGAGAAGCCGACTCCCCACTGATCAGGGAACCCAACATGGGACTTGATCCCAAGACCCTGGGATCATGACCTGAGCCAAAGGTGGATGCTTAAGTTACTGAGCCACCCAGGCATCCCATGACACCAATTCTTTTTTTTTTTTTTTTTAAGATTTTATTCATTTATTTGACAGAGAGAGACACAGCGAGAGAGGGAACACAAGCAGAGGGAGTGGGAGAAGCTGGCTTCCTGCTGAGCAGGGAGCCTGAGGCAGGGCTCCATGCGGGGCTCGATCCCAGGACCCTGAGAGCATGACCTGAGCCAAAGGCAGACGCTTAACGACTGAGCCACCCAGGCGCCCCCGTGACTCCAATTCTTTAGCCTAATATTTAACTGTCAGATCAATGACTAGTAACAGAATCTTTGGCTGATGTAAGAAATTGCCTAATGAGTTTTATACAAATTACTTAATATTTTCCATGGCGGTATGAGTTAATATAACAAATCCTTTTGCAAAACTCACATTCATTATACAGATATGTATCAGTTTCAATCTCGTTTATAAAATATATATCTTATTACAATCTTCTTATTGAGAATCTTACCTGATTTTCCCTCATTAAAGATTTTAGATTAAAATTTTAAAACACTTGCTTTATTATTTCTCAGGCCATTTATCATTTATTTATTAAGGATTTTATTCATTTATTTGAGGAAGAGAGAGGACAAGCAGGAGGAAGGGCAGAGGGAGAGGAAGAAGCAGACTCCTCGCTGAACAGGGAGCCAGACATTGGGGCTAGATTCCAGAATCCTGAGATCATGACCTGAGCTGGAGGCAGATGCTTAACCAACTGAGCCATCCAGGTGCCCCTTTATATATAATTTATTTTTATGTCATCATTTTAAAATAAAAGCTATACATTTTCTATAATCACTTTTTAGAAAGGATTATTTGGTTTTCATTTGTGTGCCATAATTTTTTCTATTGTGGGAAACAATCAGCTATAAGATGTACCACTGAAATAATAATAGATTAAGTATACCAAGCACTTTTAAAGCAAATCTTAATCTTAGATATGCTACAATGTGAAAAATATGCATTTTTAAAATGTGGGGAATATGGTATATTTTTGCCTGAGGACTTTTAATGACTGGGTTCAACTGAATTGGCAAAACCTCTGGAGACTGACTCTCATTTTTAACACATATCTGGAATGAATTCTCAGGTTAGTGAAAATCCCAAATGATAGATATGTGTTAAAAAGTATTCTCACTTTCTATCTCAAGCTACAAAGTGAGAAACATGAAAACCTTTTCCACAAACCTTTTGTAACCCTGTTTCCTTCTTCATAAATAACACATATAAAATATGATGCTTGCTCTTCTGTTCCCTACCTCCAAAGATTCATTACACCTTCAGGAAAGCATATCTTTATTTGACAGAGTTTTTTTAGCTTTAATTTTCAAAAGTTGTATAATGAATATTATATTACCCTAATATTACCTCAGAATCAAAGCTTTGTGAAGGTATGGGTTCTGTTAACAACTTCCTTTCCAGTCCCCAATGTTGTCCTGACAATCAGTAGGTGTTTAATAAATATTTATTGAATTAATGAATTAAAAGGTCCAGTTGTTCTCTATTAATATTTTTAAAATAAGCATACAAGGAGTATTAGAAAGAGCAGAAATGAGTGCAAAAAGGGGCAGTAATTTATAACTTAGAAGTCTTGGTCTTTCCAGTGAGTCATTCTGTGACATTATGATACTTCCATTGCTAAATTTTCTTCTCTTCATATTTCACCTGTTGATGTTGTTTCGTATTTGATAGCCTGTTTTGTTTCTCACGTGCTCGGCAAATATTTTCTCTTCACCTCTCCCTTTGGACTTTGTAAAATAAAGCAATCTCATCAGCAAGTATAGTTTCTGAGTGTTGTTGGTACTTAGGCCTGACTCCAGAAGAACTTCCATTAGAATGGGGCTTCTACCAGTTCCCCTCCCTCCAAACCAGATACATAAATGGTTGCATGGGGTAAATTAGGAGCAAATTCATTTTCCTCTAAAAATATGACAGTCCACCAGTTCTAACAGTGCTTCTTAGCCTCTAAGATCCAGTGTGAGAGAAAAGAGTGAAGGGGTACCATATCTTTCTCTCGAGGCCAGGGTTTTGATGTGGAGGGTTAAAAAGAGTGGTCTGATTCACTTCAGATTCCTGCAAGTATGCAGGAATCTGAGTCCTTTTCTTCTGGTCATGGGAGACTCAGTCCTTCTGTCAATACCTACCACTCTCCAGGCACTGTGCTAAGTAGAAGAATTAGTCATGGCCCCTAGGTAGAAGGACCTCTAAAGAAGTTTATAAACAGCCATAAAATACAGTGGAAAGTGATGAATATCACAAAGGAGGTACAAACAAAATTGTATGAGTGTTCCCAGAAGGAAGAAAGAACTTTTTGTTGGGTGATTACGAAGATCAGTGGCATGGTGCTGACTTAGAATTATGGGATAGATGCAGATATGTAAAAATTAAGAAGAGATTTTTAGGCCAAAGGTAAATGAACAAAAACATCAAGTCTTCCACTTGGTTAGAGCCTATGAAATTAATAAAGTGAAAATATTTTAAATATTTTCATTAACAGGTGCTTTTTTATTGGCTTAAGTACAAGTTATGAAATTATTGCCTCAACTTCAAACCCATCCTTCTATCCTTACTTTCTTATGATGGAGCTTCATATTTGGTTTTTTGGCTACTTGCCATTTCTGTGAGCAGCATCCTACCATCGTGTCCTCCCTCTGCCAGTAGCATTAATAGAATCCAGTTTTCAGTTGGTCCAACAGCTGCATAACCAGCTTCAGGCTTCCCCCTCAGAGACACCAGGAGCCAACGTCCATTCCTCAGGTTGCTGGGTTGCAGGCCTAGGGCGCCCTCCTCTGAGCTCACCTCAGCCTCAGCTGAGCAGTTTCAGTGCCTGCGGATACTCCTCCAACCTCCTCGCTTTGTTCCTCCAGCCCAAGCGGTACTACCTCCTTCTCAGAGTTACTGCCTCCATGACCCTTTAGTGTTTTTCTTTTCTTTTATCCGCTCAGCTGCCTAGTTAAAAACTTTGCACTAACCTAACAGATCTTTATTTAAATTCACTCTGTTCACGTAACTGATACGGTTTCTGTCCCCTGACCAGATCCCGACTGACACAGTGAATGAATTAACATGTAAACTACAATATTGGCAAAAATTCCCACATCACAAAATTCTATTGGAATGATCACTAGAGAATTCTCATTTATTTCTATGTTTACAAAAAAGTATTAAAAACATATATCAACAAAATAAAAACATGGGCTATTCTAATAGTTTGTTGCTAATTAAAATGCATATAGTACTTACATATTTTTTTCTCTATCAGGCTTCTGGGGTCAAAAGGTATTCATTTTCCAAAGATGAACATTATATATATACATATATATATATATTTATCCAAAGATGAGCACTGGATGCTCTGTATTAATCATTTTAAAGCACTTAAAAAGTTTTCACACATGCTTCCTCTACCCTTCTCCAATTTTACTACCATATCCTTTGACTAAAGTACTACTTGAGGGTTGGTGTCTGTGTGTTCAATCCGCAACAAGGCACATAGTGGAGAGCAGTGAGCTTACTTCATCTTCCCCAACCGCATCACGTGCTCATGGGCCCCTGAGTGTTGAGCAGATCTACCCATAGAGACTATTCAGCAGAGAAATCACACATTTTTTTGGGAGGGCACATTTCCTCTGGGCCAAAAATATGGATTTTTTTCCCCAAATAACATATTATATATTTTAATATATATATTATTTTTTTAGTCATGGTTCCTAAATAAATTTATTATCTTTGGGAATCATAAGTTGCATAACATCTTGAATTATTATTATTATTATTATTTACCTAATCTAGGCATACACTATTTGATTATTATATCAAGACTGAGGCCAGAGTATGAAAAACTGGTAAGGAGATTTGATAAAAACATTTCACTTTATCCATTGTTTTGGTATGTTATAGTACATATAATTTGGGGATGCCTTGACAAAAAATACTAAGTATTTATCCTGCTATGGAGACTATGAAAAGTTGCAACAATCTACTTCATTATTTGCAGATAGCTCTGTGATCATACCTGTTTGATTAGGGACATTTTGAGTAAATTTGAAGTTGCTAATTAAATACTATGAAAACATTTAATTCTAATTCTAACTGTATAATTGTGAAAGAATGGGTTTACTTGCTTACAAATAATCTTTGTTTGTAGTATACTCAAGTGTCTATAATTTGAGTAAATTAAAGGAATTTTGTAGCTGTCTGATACTTCTTAAGCAAAAGTAGTCAGGGTCAAAATCTTACTACCATTAGTCTTTGCTGCAAAACCAAATTACCATAAATGTAATACCTTAAAACAACAAAGATTTCTTCCTTTATGGTTCTGTGAGTTAGAAGTGTGACATGGGCATGATTGGACTAAAGTCTAGATATCAGTGGGCCTGTGTTTTGGAAAATCCATTCCTCATCTGTTCTAGCTTCTGGAGACTGCCCATGTTCCTTGGCTTATGAATTCCTTCCACCTTCACAGCCAGCAACATCGCATCTCCATGCACCTGACCCTTCTTATGCTTTCACATCTCTTTCTGACAGCCAGGAAAGATCTTCTACTTTTAAAGACTTGTATGATTAGATTGGGCCTACTGGATAATCCAGAATAATCTTCCTGTCTTGATGTCCTTAACTTTAATAATATCTGTAAAGTCCCCTGTGCCATGGGAAGTAACCTATTCATATTACTGGGGATTAAGACATGGATCTTTCAAGACCATTATTCTGACTACCTCACCATCTAACTCATTTTTTGATTTACCTCCAATGTAGAATTCCCATGTCAAAAAGAACAGATGGTACATGCTCAAATGTAGAGAGAATCATTTACTGTTTAACCTCTTTTTAATACTGTAATTCTGATCTGGGTAGGGATGGTTAAAGAGGTGGGGAGAAAAATGGTTTAGATTCACCTGCAAGACTTTTTAAAACTACAGACATACTTTTTCCAATGAAGCCAAGAATTTGATGTAAATCTCCACCCCCATCATCCATACAATTGATGATTCTTCCATACAACTCTGCTTTCATGAGCCTTTATTATTAATAGGGTTTTGTTATGGTCATCTGTTTGGGGGATAGAAAAAAAAAAAGATGAGGATGACTATATGACTTCTTTGGTACTATTAACTCTGACTTGATTTAGAAAGAATAAAAGAAATATGACTCAGCTAAGAACTTGTTTGCCATGTTTTAATCTTTCAAAATGATTTAAGTAAACATTCTCAAAGTTTGAAAGTCTTATAACTATTTAATAATGTGCTCTTTGTTTTGTTTAGTCTCCTTAGACAAGCCAAAAGCACTGACATTTGTATTACTAAAACTCTTTCTTAAAATTTAACAAATTGCTTTAAATTGTTTCCCTGAATGAAAGCAGGGCAAGACATTCGCAGATAATTGAGCTAATGAAATATGGGAAATTTTCTGAAAATGTCCCATTATTAAACATTATAAGAATTCAGAAACACTTGGATTAAACAACCTATTCATTGGTTTAGGAAAAAAAAAACTGAGGAAAAAACTGGTTTTAATTTAAAACTATTAACAATATATATTATTAAGTAAGCTTCTTTCATCAAGCTGGAAAAATCTGTATCTTCTAATAATTTGAACTTCTAATATTCCTGGGAATGGAGTTGTTAACTTTACATTTAATCACAGGGAGAAAGCATTTGACAAAATACGACATCCTTTCATGATAAAAACCCTTGATAAATTAGGTATAGAAGGAATATACCTCAACATAATAAAGGTCCTATATGAAAAACCCACAGCTAACATCATATTCAATGGTGAAATGTTGAAAACTTTTCTTCTAAGATCAGGAAGAAGGTAAGAGTGTCCACTCTCATCTCTCTTATTCAGTATGTAAGTCCTGGCTAGAACAATCAGACAAGATGAAGAAATAAAAGACATTCAAGTCATAAAGAAAGAAGTAAAATTGTCTTTATTTACAGATAATATGACCTTATATATGGAAAATCCTGAAAACTCAACCAAAAAGCAGTTGAAACTAATCAATGAATTGAGCAAAGCTTCAGGGTATAAAGTCAACATATAGAAATCCGTTGTATTTTTATACACCAACAACAAAATATCTAAAAAGAAATAAAGAAAACAACCTCACTCACAAAAGCATCAAAAACAATGATACTAGGAATAAACTTAACGAAAAAAGTAAAAGCTCAAAATAGTAAAAACTGCAAGACTTTGATGAAGGAAATTGGAGAAGGCACAAACAAATGGAAAACTATCCTGTATTCATGAACTGGAAGATTTAGTACTGTTAAAATGTCCATACTACTCGAAGCCCTCTATAGATGCAATTAAATCCCTATCTTTTTCTCAGAAATAGAACAAACAATCCTAAAATTTGGCCTTTTTCTCAGAAATAGAACAAACAATCCTAAAATTTGTATGGAAGCCAAAGACACTGAATAGCCAAAGCAATTCTGAGCAAGAAAAACAAAGCTAGAAGCATCACACTTCCTAATTTCAAACATACTACAAAGCTGTCATAGGCAAAAGAGTAAGGTACTGCCATAATAATAGATTCATAGACCAATGGGACAGAATAGAGAATCCATAAATAAACCCCTGCACAGCAAAAGAACCAATTAAAAAAATGAAAAGGCAATCTACAGAATGGGAGAACATATTTACAAAGCATATATTAGAGAAGGGGTTAATATCCAAAATATATAAAGAACTCATCAACTCAATAACAAAAAACTCCTATTACAAAATGGGCAGGGAAACTGAATATACAGTTGTCCACAGAGGACATACAAATGGCCAACAGGTACATGAAAATATACTTGATTATCACTAATCATCAGGGAAACGCAAATCAAAATCACAATGAGCTATCACCTCACACTTGTTAGAATGACTATGATCAAGAAAACAGTAGTTAAGTGTTGGCATAAATATGAAAAAAAAAAAAAAACCACTCTGTGAACTGTTTGTGGGAATGTAAATTGGTGAAGCCACTATGGGAAATAGTATGGAATTCTTCAAAAAATTTAAAATGAAACTACTATACAATCCAGCAATCTCACTCCTGGATATATATCCGAAGGAAATAAAAACAGGATCTCAAAGAGATATCTGCACTCCCAAGTTTATTGTAGCATTATTCACAACAGTCAAGATATGGAAATAACCTAAATGTCAGTCAATAGATGAGTGGATAAAGAAAATGTGATACATATGTATATATCATATATATCTGATTTTGCATAGAAATAATCATTTCAAATAGGAAACACTGAAGATGACTTGTGCTCAGAATTGGAAATATTTTCATTATTAACATAGTCATGAATTAAAATTATATTTTGATGATGGATATTTTCAAGAGATTTCCTCAGAAAGAATAACCAAGTTGTGGTTATTAATATTTCAAAGAATTATTTAATATTGAAAAATATATAAGTAATGCTGTTATTATTTTGTTGAAATTAAATGAACATATTGATTGCTGATGATTTTAATCTGTGCTGTACATTTTTCTTCTGTTGTTAGTAAATAAGAATCAAAGGGCCAGCCATTATTTTACTTTCAGAAGTTACATAATGCAGGAAGAAAAATAAGTAAAAATAATCATTCCCTGCGAGGTTTTCCTTGAGGTTTTTTTTTTTAAAGATTTTATTTATTTATTTGAGACAGAGAGAATGAGAGACAGAGAGCATGAGAGGGATGAGGGTCAGAGGGAGAAGCAGACTCCCCGCCGAGCAGGGAGCCCGATGCGGGACTCGATCCCAGGACTCCAGGATCATGACCTGAGCCGAAGGCAGTCGCTTAACCAACTGAGCCACCCAGGCGCCCTTCCTTGAGGTTTTTTAAAATTAATGCTGGCTAGTAGACGTCAGGAACTATGATTTTTGGCATATTAAGGTTAACAAAAGACATGTAAGACTGGATATGATGATAATTACTAAACTTTTAAAAACTTAACTTTTTAGATAAACTAGAACCAAAGAAAATATTCCTATCATTTCTGGTAAAAATTTTCCCTGGCACCACCATCTGTTAATAACACCATTATAAACAAAGATGGTTGTTGGGCACAAGACATAGGAGGCCGTGATATGATTAGAATGACAGCATAGTCACCCGTGGAAAGCACGGTCACTGTGAAAAAATATTTTCCCCCCAAATAAACAAATTGGGCAAGAAAACAAAAGAATGCTTTAAAAGACAAGTAATCTTGGGGTAAAGAGGATAAGCTTTATTAAATAATTGAGGTGTCGGGCGCCTGGGTGGCTCAGTTGGTTGAGCGACTGCCTTCAGCTCAGGTCATGATCCTGGAGTCCCGGGATCGAGTCCCGCATCGGGCTCCCTGCTCAGCGGGGGGTCTGCTTCTCCGTCTGACCCTCTTCCCTCTTGTGCTCTCTGTCTCTCATTCTCTCTCTCAAATAAATAAATAAAATCTTTAAAAAAAAAAAAAAATAAAAAAAAAATAAATAAATAATTGAGGTGTTAATTTAAAACATTAATGCTGAGTGGACAGATGTGTGTCTTGTGAAAAAGTTAACTATCCATTATATATATTTACCCTGTGCAAGTACTGTTTTAAGTGCTTTATATTTAATACTCATCACAATTCTATGAGGTAGATAATATTATTATCCCACTTTACAGACAGGGAAACTGATGCACAAACAGGTACATATCTGGCTCAGGCTTCCATAGCTAATATATGGTAGAGCTAAGGGTTGAACCCATGCAAAGAGGTTCTGGGATCCATGCACTTAAACACTGGGAGATACTGAGGTTTGAGAAGAAATTAAGGTTCAATGATAGTGTATGATTTCAACGGTATTTGGCACACTAAACTGTTTGTACTTGTGATGTGTCACATTTGCTGTGAAGCCAGGCCTTACTAGAATTTTGTTAGCACAAGTCATGACCATCTATAGGACCACTGATGCTACAAAATTAATAATAGTTACTATTTTCAAAGGAAAAAAACTTGGAATTTTAAATTGGAAAATTTTTGGTCTCCACATCTTCAATTTAAAAAAGGACTCAAATAAATTCCAATTCATACATCTCATCCAGAAAGGACTGGCAAGCTTTAGCAACAAAAATCAGAGTCCACCCAGAATTCGTTAAGTTTGGCATTTTGAAGAAAATGCAAATTTTCTGCTATTTTATCCCACTCCCTTTGGCAAAATGAAGCTTCCATTCTTTAATTATCTTTGCCAACACTGCTTGCAAAATGTATGTAGAAATTAAGAGAAACGACACGCAGACAACATTGTTAACATAACTAAAGTGACTGTGGGATAATAGCAGATGACTATTAGCAAGTATATATTTTAAAAATTTAGACATTCAAAACAGCCACGTTTTTCAATTTTATCCTTTAAGCCTTTAAAATTAACCTCACTTCAAAAAATCTACAAAGCAGTAAACCTGAATTAGAAGTAGTTTATCAAAGGGAATTTAGTAGCATCAGCCTATATGTATACCTTTTCTATGTACTGTGAATATAGGGGAGAAAGGTGAGTTTGAAAAGCAAATTTCAAATTTGCTGTGTAAGGAGTTTTTTTATAGTATTTTTTGTTGTCAAACATACATTACATAATATTTATCTTTTTTACCATTCATAAGTGTACTATTCATGACATTGAATGTGTTCACAACGTTGTAAAACGATCACCACTATCTAAACCAAAAGCCTTTTCATCTCTCCACCAAAACCTCTACCCATCAGGCAATCTCCCTCTCCTCCCCACCAGTCCATGAGACCTCTATTTTATTTTCTGTCCGTATGAATTTGACAGGTCTAAGTATTCTAGAAATGGCATTGTTGACTTTTTTCCCTCTTTTCTGAAGAACCACCACACTATTGTTCACAGTGGTCACACCATGTTACGTTCCCGTCAGCAATGCCCAAAGGTCCCAATTTCTCCATATCCTCATCAACATTTCTCTTTTCTATTTCTAAAATGATAGCCATCCTAGTAGGTATGAAGTGATATCTCACTGTGGTTTGATTTGAATTTACCTCATTTCTACTGTTGTTGAGCATCTATGCATGTACTTTTGGCCATTCGTACATTTTTTCTTTTTTAAGATTTTATTTATTTATTTGAGAGAGAGAGAGAGAAAATGAACGGGGGGGGGGAGGGGCAGAAGGAGAGGGAGAAGCAGGCTTCTCCTGAGCAGGAAGCCCAATGTGAGGCTTGATCCCAGGACCCTGGGATCATGACCTGAGCCAAAGGCAGACACCTAACTGACTGAGCCACCCAGGACCTCACCATTTGTACATCTTTGAAGAAATGTCTTTTCAAGCCCATTGCCCCTTTCAATTGGCTTGTTTGACTTTTTGTTCTTGTTGAGTTGTAGGAGTTCTTTATAGACTCTGAATTTTAATCCTTACCAGATATGTGATCTGCAAATATTTTCCTTCATCGAATAAGTTGTCTTTTTGCTTTCTTGATAGTATCCTGTAATTGTACAAAATTTCTTAATTTTGATGAAGTCCTAATTTCCTTTTGAGATTATTCAGTGCTGGAGTAAAGAAACACAGCCGATGTTTGCATGTTGATCTTACTCCATACAAGTTGCATGAATTTGTTTATTACATATAATAGTTTTTTTGTGGATTCTTGGGATTTTTGCAATGTTAGATTTTTTTAGGATTGTCTGTAGGTAAGGTCTTAACCCTGGTAACCACTGATCTGTCTTCCAACACTGTAATTTCATCATTTCAAGACCGTCGTATATATGGAATCACACAGCATATAGCCTTTTGAGATTGGCAGTCAATAAGGTTAGGTTCTGAATGCACCCCCTGGCTGACTTTGTGGGCTGTGGTTCAAATGTTAACTTGACTTTCAGAGACTTTCTATGCTATGGTGGACTGCTCTGTTTGTGTGCTTTCCAGAGGCTAATTTGAAACCTTAGTGATTTTACACACCGTACTTCAGTTCTCAGATAATTTGTCATGTGGATTCCAGGCAGTTCCATGCAAGGTCGCTTGGAATCATCCCAGGATCTATCTACATAAATTTAAAGAATCCCTTTCTCTGGCTCCTCCTTCTGGGTAGTTCTGTCTTCACTGTCTAGTTCTACGGGACTGAGGTGTCACCTATTTGCTTTTTTCCACTTGGGGCAGGCCAGAATGGTAGACGGCGCCCACAGAGCCAAGCCGGCAGAAGGAAGGGCAAGGCCTCAGCTCACGGTACCACAGGGTGAGTGTGGTCAACAACAAGGCTGCATCTTACGTGCTTCTCAGCACCCAGAGAGGAGGAAGAGTTGTCTCTGCTCACATAATTGCAGGCTGGGGATGGTAGACAGGGCTCCATCCCACAGTCTCCATAATGACTAGCGAGGAGTGGAAGAGGCAGGCATGGGTAAAAAGTTCTGTTCGGCAGAGCTGACTTCCTTCTGGTCCTGAAGCTGTGACTTCATCATGCTTCTGCCTATCTTATTTTTCCTTGCACCGCCCATTGGTTTCTTCTTCTTTTTTTAACCAACTCTTACAAGGTTTAGGTCAGAGTTTATCTCCTGTTCATATTGCATTAACTCTAGCACTGCCATTGGGGCTAAGGGTTGCTTGATGAAATTCTTGAGAGAAGTTGACTTGTGTCTCTGGATTTAACCACATAAATGAACATAGAGAATGCTTCTTGCTTCTTGCATGGAGATTTCTGGGGGCAGAAGGCCTGATAGAAGTAGAGACACAGGGATATTGATTCTTGGGAAGAAGAGGAAAGGCTGAAGCACCACTCCCAGAATTTTCTGCAGCCCAAGAAGTTACATAAAAGGACCTCAGATGTTTTTGTGGTTCCATTTGAAGGAGCAGGGAAGGGGAGGAGACAAGAGTGGACACCTGGACAGACAACTAGAGAGGACTTCTCTATCACATGAGAAGGTCATAGATGCAGATGTCATTTTTATACTTGCTTCACTAAGACCTTAGCTCCAGCCACACTAGCTAGCTAGCTATCTGCATCTGGCATGTGTCACAGTCTTCCAAGACTTAGGCTTTTGCACTTATTCTCTCTGTCTGGATTGCTTTGGTCCCTAAACTTTCACATGGCTTCCTGTCATTCAGATTTCTTGTCATTCAGGCTCTCTAAAGTAGCCTCCTTCTCTGTTGTTATCTTTATTACCCATCTCCCTAATATTATTTTTAAGACTATATCTGGATAACATTAAGAAAACTCATTAAAATATTAAGATATTAAGTTCAGTGTATTGGTTGGCAAATCACTCATTTGAAGCATTGGGAACTTTTCTACAAATACAGAATTAGCACAATTGAACAGTCTCACTAAATTGAGAATCAAGCTAGTTCTTTAATCTACGGTTGTTGTTTTATGTCAATATATGTCAAGATATCCAGTCAATTGTGCTTTTAAAAATTCATTAAATCATCCAAGTTAATACATTGACAGACATTTTAGCTAAACTAATAATATTCAGGTAGATTCTGATTTCAAAGATTTAGAGTTGACAACAAAATACAGTCAATTCTCATTATTTATGGTAGTTATATATTATAAAGTTACCTTGAGCACTAAATTAGTGAATATTGAATTATTACTCCTAGGGGAAATGCACGGTGAGGTTTCTATGAGTCTCCATCAGAACAAATTAACAAATGACCAACATCTAACCTTAGGTGTCTTTAAACACACCTAATTTAGTATACATTGTTGATTCATTAACATTGAATGCATGACCCACAGCACTATAACTCAGGTCTGAACAAAACTTTTCTAACACGTGTTTTCCCCTTAAGGCGTATTACAATCTTCTTGTGCTTGGAAATGCTAGAGAGCCCTTCAGCAATATGCACAGGGGCCATTTTAAAGAGCAAAATCACCAACAAACAGCACACATGGAAAATGTGGCACTAAAGAGATTGTGAAAAGGACACACTTGTTTACAGTGTGAGATCTGAAACAAGAAGGCAGAGCATTGCCTTTGTTTGACCTCAGCTGATGAAATGTGTGTTGGGTGACTCAAATTTTTTGCAGTAGTGAGCATGTCCATGAATGATCGTGAAACCACAATGGGTATTGATTTGGGGGTACAAAGAAATTTTAGTAAGTAAGTTGATTGGCAAATACAACATGCATGAATAATGAAGATTGACCGTATGAGCTTTAAATCTAGGGTCCTGAAGGTCCCTGAGAAATGAAGACTCACTCATAAATTACTTAAGAAAAGCAGATAATTTGACAGTCATGCTTGACTATATGATCATACTTATTTAACAAATGTTATAATAATTTCAGGTATTAATAACTTGGAAGATTCCTGTAAAGTCTTCAGCTCCAGAAGTCTCCAACTTCTGAGTAACTTTAAATGGAAGAAAATCCAAAAGATGCACAAGTTAGGTAGGGGTACCATTTACACTCTCATGTGTGGGGGAAAAATATTCTTAAGAACATTAGTGTCAGAGTGGGAATTTCTTAGTTATTTTAGATTTCTACAAGATAATTGTTATCAACTGATGTCAATTAAAAAAAGAAATTGAAGACAGATTTTTTCTTTCAAAATAAGAGAAAATAATTTGTAAATAAAAAATAAAACACTAATTAAAATAACAAGTGTTCAGGAAGAAACTGCACAGACAAATAATACAAGCCTAAAGTCACCGCTGAATAAAGAGACAAAGGTCACAATTTCTGATTACAGAAATTAACAAAAAGAGGCTCTGTTTGCTAATGACGAGAGAGCTTGGCATTCAATGTTAAATGTCATAACCTTTGTTTCTCTTTTTTTGTGTGCTGGTTTCAATTGGTACAGCATGTCATCTGTAAGAAATATCAATGCTTTTGACTAAAAATAGAATTCTGAAAAGTGTTTTTTCTTAAATATAAATTTGAAAACAGCCAGCCATTTAGAAAACTAAAATCAGGGTCTTCAGGCAGGACTTAACTTTATTAAAATCTGCTATACAATCTCTTGAAATGAAATGCGAGTTTTAAAATTATTTTTGATAGTTGCAAAAAAAACAATGCATCTGCTTTGAAGAAGAAAACCCCAAAGGGACATGTAAAAGAAATCAAAAGACTATTTGTCTGATCTTGGCCAAACCACGTAGGTTCATCCAAAAAGTTAGGGAGGAAATGGTAAATGCTAGTATTTACAAGTAATTGCAAAGTGCTAGACACTGTCCCGGTCCCTGCGATATAGGTCCCATTATTTCCATTGACAGATCAAGAAACCAAGGCACAGAGAGGTTAAATATCTTGTCATTTTGTGTAACTCAGAGGTGGCCAAGAGGGGTTGGCAAGGCAGGCCCTCTGATTTCAGAGCCCAAAGCGCTCGATGCTGCCTCCTTGTGAGGTGAAATGCCATTTCGATGCGTAGAAGAAAAATGAATATGAAAGTATTTTTTTAAAATGATGGAGTATTACACACAAGTTAGAAAACATGTGACAGTTGTGAGCCCTGTTGAATGTGAGGTGACTTTGGAGATGTTCAGAATCCTGTGAGGACATATAATCTAGCCTTACATGTGGCATTCAAACTGAGACCTGACAGATGAATACAGACTAGCCACAAAGTGTGCATGTGTGTGAGTGGGTGTATTATTCCTGACAAAGAAAACCAGTTGCGAAAATGTCCTGGGATGGAAAGGAATCAAAGGAAGCCAGTGGGACTGGACTGCTGTTGGGGCAGTGATGGATACAAAGTGGCAAAGTGTGCTTAAACTAAAGTGTATTTTACCTACAATTTGCTTATTTGATACAGTTAAACACTAATACATAGGATAGAAAACTTTCTGTCATCAAACACTATTGGTTTTCATGTTCGAGGTAGACAGGCTCAGTGACTCTGGGTGTATGAGTCTTGTTACCTTTTTATTTCTAAAACAATCACATGTGACACTTCATACACTTTATAATTATCAAGTGTTTTGGGCTCAAATCCCCAGTGAAATGAACTGGATGATTCTTAAGTCTTAAAAAAATGGATTTAGCTCAACGAGGTGAAAGCTAACTGAGCGGACTGCTTTGACCTTTTTTTCTCCCCCTCTGTATCTGTTATTCCTCAGATTGTGGTACCTATATTCCTTGGGTAAGTGGAATGGTATTGGGGATACACCAAAGTTGAGGAAAAGAAATTCTATTTCTTTAACACTTAAAATGTCACATTAACTTCAGTCAGAAGGAATATCGGCAGATTGTTCGTATTGACCAATCTCCAATTTATTTGTAAATGTCAATATAACAAATACACTTTATGTTCAAAGAGTAATTAGAAGATTTCCTGTTTAGTTAGTGGGGAACCTTATCGCTTGAGCCCAATGATCACCTTGTTTACCATTATTTACCACTGTCAATCCATCTACCATTGCAGGAAGAAAAGACTAGGTTTAAAGCACCAGAGCTACATGAAAACGGCTTGTCCAGGAGAGCAGAAAATAACAACGTGGGTGAAGTCTGAGAGAATTATACTGCCGCATTCCTGAAAGACAAGTTCGTCACTCAACAAATCAGCAATCTTTTTACTCTTGATTACATGAACATATATTTTCTCCTACAAATTAGTTTAATTTCCAACCACAGTTTTCTTCACCTCATGTTTATAAACATGCTTGATGTTGGGACTTTCCTGATGAGAGAAAAAAAAAAATACTGAGTGCTTTCTGTGTGTGATTTTGGGTTGTTGTTCACTGATAGCTTAAAGATGTAGTAGTCTTTATGAATTTATGGTCTCAGTTGGGAATGTGGCTCAGTAGCTAAAAACAGGAATTTTGTACATAACTTTGAAATCAGTAAAATGCAACTAAGTAAAGAATCAACTGAATGGTGTAGAGCTGTGGCAGGCAGAGAATGCTGTGATGGTGAACTGCCCAGAATGAGCTCAAAGATGGTACTACTCCAACCTTAACTGATAAATTGGTAGGAAGCAGCAAAAGTCAATGTGAAGGCATAAGGCATATGCAAATATTTATAGGATTATTTAGTGTTATTATAGAGATACAGGTATACCTTAATTTTGGTGTCTTGCTTGAGAAAATATGGAGGATGATACATAAAACCATCACTTTCAAATCGCCCTAAAAATCCATCCGTGCAAATTTGAAGGGAAATGGCCAGAAGTTTTTAAAAGGAATTTCAAAAAAAGAGTAGTATTGAGTAGTAAGAAAAAAGATAAAATACAAAATTGAATAAGAAAATAAAGATATTCGAATCTTTTTTTTTTGAAGTTATTTTATTTTGTAATTATCTTGGATGGTGAAGATTAAAAAAAATAAAGAAATTGACAAGGTCATGAGATATAAATATGAGCAGATATGGTTTTAACAAGTGATATATTTAAAATATTTAAAAGCTATGATTAAAAAGCTACTTAGGAGGTTGAATTATTTCTTTCAGGTGTAAACCTTTTACCATTTTTATTAAAAAATTATGGCACTCAGTATAAAAATAAAAATAATACTGAATACAGTAAACAGCTGAAAAAGAAACAATGTTGTCATTTTGTGTTTATCTTCCAATTCAACTTTCTGTGCTATATACACTAATAGAAAGATACATATGTAAAATTGATCCCTATTAAAATTGATCAGCAAAGAGAATTAACAAAACGACAAATTGGTTCATTGAAAAACAACAAAAATAATAATCCCTATTAAAATTGATCATGTAAAAATGTAAATTACCAACTTCAATAATGAAAAGATGCACAACATTAAGATCCTACTAAAAAATATTTTAAAAATATTTTTGTGAAATGGACAAGTTCTGAGAAAAACACAACCTATAAAAACTGACAGAAGAAATTGAAAATTATAATAGTCATATATCAAAGAAACTGATTAATTATTCTCCCACAAAGAAAACTCCAGTGCCAGAAGTCTTTACTAGTACATTCTTCCAAACTTTTAGGGGAAAAAAGCACCAATCTTATACAACTCTTTCATAATTAGAGAATATTATTTTGAAAGGATATTTTTGCTCTATATACAATTTAGGTTGTCAGTAGTTTTCTTTTTGTACTTTAAGATGGCATCTAATTGTCTTTTGGCTACCATATCTTTTTTTGAAAGTATACTAAAATTCATATTGTTGCTCCTTTGAAAGTCATGTGTCTTTTATTCTCTGGCTGCCTAAAATATGTTTTATTTCTCTTTGAATTTTAAATTTCAGCAAGTTTACTATTTTTGTCTAGGTATAGTTTTCTTTATTACACATCTTAAATATGTAGCTTTTGGAAAATTCTCAGCCCTTATCTCTTCAGATATTGTTTCTGCCTCATTTTCTTTTATGCCTTCTTCTGGAGTACCATTTACACATATGTTAAAACTTTATTTACCCTCTCAATTATTATGGTATTGTCTCCGTTTTCCATCCTTTAATCTGTCTGTGCTTTAGTCTGAGTATTTCTTTCCTTTTTTTTTTTTTTACTTGTCAGAGAGAGCAAGCACAAGCAGGGGGAGTGGCAGGCAGAAGGAGAAGCAGGCTTCCTACTGAGCATGCGGGACTTGATCCCAGGACCCTCGGATCATGACCTGAGCCAAAGGCAGACGCTTAACCGATTGAGCCACCCAGGCGTCCCTAGTCTGAGCACTTCTTATTGATCTTTATGCAATCTCTCTATAGCAAGCTTTAATCTCCCATTAAAACCATATATTGAATCTTAATTTCAATTATTTTATTTTTTAGTTCTAGGATTTGCAGTATTATATATATAGATAGATAGATACACACATACATATAATTTCTGTATATATATGCAAATGTATTTGCATGTATATATACATATATACTGATTGATATGCATATATCTTTTAACTCTTTGTTTTATAGATGTTCTTTGATGGTTTTAATATCTACATATTTTGTGAATCTGTTGCTTTTTTGGGGGGGTGTAATATGGTCATACCTCCTGATCTTCCAAGTAATTTTTTTACTGAGTGCTAAGTAATGTGATGAAAAATTATATAAATTATTTAAAGCTCTAGATGAGTTAATTCTTCCAGAGTCATTTATTTTGACACCAGAAGGCAGTTTCGTAGAGAAAGATAATCTTAATCCATCTTGGTATTGAGCTGATTTTAAGATGAGCCTTAGTTTTAAAAATACTTGGCTCCAATGGTGAGCCCTGTGAATTGTGTAAGACTGTTGAATCACAGACCTGTACCTCTGAAACAAATAATACATTATACGTTAAAAAAAAAAAAAAAAGAAGATAGCAGGAAGGGAAAAATGAAGGGGGGGAATCGAAGGGGGAGACGAACCATGAGAGACTATGGACCCTGAGAAACAAACTGAGGGTTCTAGAGGGGAGGGGGGTGGGGGGATGGGTTAGCCTGGTGATGGGTATTAAAGAGGGCACGTACTGAATGGAGCACTGGGTGTTGTATGCAAACAATGAATCATGGAACACTACATCAAAAACTAATGATGTAATGTATGGTGATTAACATAACATAATTAAAAAAAAAGAAAAGAAAGGCAAATAGGTCACTAAAAAAAAAAAATATTTGGCTCTTTCTACTTGCCCCAAGTTGTCATTCTTTAGCACCCAAGTAGAAGTCTAAAGGGATCTCCTTCTTAAAAAGGCATGAATTTTAATTTTGGTCATTATAATCCAATTAAGCTACCTGAAGTTTTTCGCAACATCTCAAACTCTAGATGTCTATTTATGAATCAGGAAAGGCTTTGAGGAGAAAAGTAGCACTGAATATTGGGCTCACTTCTATACTCCCCTTCTCTCCAGGCTCTTGCTGTTTCAGGTCCTTGCTGTCTTGCTACTTCTTCAATGTTGTCAAACATATTTTTAAAACATTTCATATGGTTTTCTAGCCATTCTTGGAAGGAGGTTGGTTTTCTAGAAGCAATTTTACCATCCCAGAAACAGAGGTGGCATTTTTATTTAAACACACACAGTGTCTGTATCTATTTCTTTTTTTACTCTCATAGTACCACTTACCTTTATCTTTGAAGATTTCTTTCTTTCTCAAAGACAAAAAGAGAAATCTAAAAGCAACCAGAGTAATGGTACAGATTCTATAAAAAAAGAATGAAACTAAGAAGTTTTTGGAACAACAAAAATAGGTCAAAAGATGGTTAATTAGTTCTTCAGTTACCATGGTTTCATAACCAATTGCCATAAAACTTAGTGTCTTAAAACAACCCATTTATTGTGCTTATAGTGTCTGTGGGCCAGGAATTTGGAAAGGGCATAGAGCCAATGGCTTGTTTCTGTTCCAAGATGTCTGGAGCCTCAGCTGGGACAACAAGATGGCTGGGGTTACTCCACAGCTCGGAAATAGAGTCATTTAGAGTTGTCTTCACTCATGTGTGTGTTGGCCGATTTTGGCTGTTAACTGGGACCTCACCTGAGACTATGGCTAAAGTCTGTGGTCTCTCATTGTGGCCTATATTTCCTCAGATGGCCTCAGCGGACTTACATTTCTTAAATGGTCACTCGGAACTCACAAGTAGTGTATCTTTGAAAAAGGTAGAAGTTGCATGAGCTTTTTCAATTTGTATTGGAAGTTATGCTGTCTCGTTTTTGCCACAGTCTATTGGTTACAAGTGGGCCACAAAATTGCCAGATTTGATGTGAGGAGGAGGGTAGCATAGATCCCATTTCTTAACATGAGAGAGGCAAGGTCATATTGTAGAAGAACTTTTAAGATGTGAGATATTTTTGTGTCAAGCTTTGGAAGATATTGTCTGCCACAAGTAATAATTCTAAAGAGTGAAAACATAACCAATGCAATGTAAAAAATTGAAAAGAACCTAATTCTTAAAAGCCACTATAAAGACTTTTATTCAAACAGAACCTGAGAGTTGACCATGAGCAGACCCATTGAAGTGTCTTCTATAAAATATACTTCAGGGAATTGAATTCAACATGAAGTGAACTGCAAGAAGCAATTATAAGCAAAGAAAGTTGTAAATATTTGAGAAAACCTAAAGAGCACAGAATGTAACAGGCAATGATAATTATAGCAAACAATGGGGAAGGGCAAAAACGATGTGGAACCAGAATATTGGACAGCAATACATTGGGGGAAAGAGGTTGATTGGAGTTAAAATGTTTTCATTATTACCCATAAGGAAGGAAGGGATATAGATTGTCTCTGAATCAAACATGTTAAAGAAGCAAAGGAAAAACACAACATATAAAGAGCATAATATTGTATGGTCGAAAAATGCAAATATTACCATTTATAGCAAATGTAGAGGGATTGAATTCCCTGACTAAAATATAAAATATAAATACAAAATAAAATTTATTAGTGACATTAGTTGAATGGTAATTATATACAAAGATTAAAAACAAAGGAAAGGTTAGAAAAGATATACCACATAAATACTAACCAAAAGAAAATATTTAGGTATTTTAGTTATTTTATTATTAGAAAAAAGTTGAGGGTCACCTGGGTGGTGCAGTCGGTTAAGCGACTGAATCTTGGTTTCGGCTCAGGTCATGATCTCAGGGTCGTAAGACTGAGCCCCTCGTCAGGCTCCACACTCTTTGCCAAGTTTGCTTGAGATTCTCTCTCCCTCTCTCTCAGCCCCTCCTGCTCATGCTCTCTCTCTCTCCCTCATTCTCATATAAATAAATAAATCTTTTAAAAAAGTTGATAAGAATGTTAACAGGAATAATTCATCGTGAGAATAAAGCAATACATTTTGAACCTTCCTTAATGACATAACTTCAAGATACATTAAAGGAGAAATTGACAGAAGTAAAAGGAAAACCAAAAATTTACAATCGTAGAGGGACGATTTGCACATCTTTTTTTTAAGAGGGAGAGGAGCGGATGGATTGATGAATCAAGATATCCAAAAATAAGTGAGGACATAAAGAATATAACAAGTTTGTTACAATGTTGATTTATGGGCAACAGTATGGATATTAAAAAAGTGTTGAGTGAAAAATGCTAGCTGCAAAAGGGTATGAACAGTATGATTTGAAATACTTTTGAGAATAAAAGAGTGCTATTAATACTATGTTAGAACAGTAAGTGCAACCAGACTGTCTTGAGCAAACTAAGATGTAAGTTCTCATTAAATATTATACTATTGTTGGAAAATTTTAAGTGCACAAAACAGTGCTCTAGAAACATATTTCATGCATATGTCAAAAAAGCATAACAATATTCTGGGAGTGAGGAAGAAGAGAGGGATGAGGGAATTGGAGTTTATTATGTATGATAGGCAGAATAATGCCTCCCTACCCTCCTGGATTACACGGGAAATGGGAATTCAGATTGCAGATGGAATTAAGGTTGCTGGGCAGCTGACTTTATGATGGGGAGATTATGTTGGATCCTGGATGCACCCTTGAAGAAGAGTCCTTAAAAGAGGCAAAGGGAGGTGGAAGAGGATGTCAGGGTGATGTGAGAAGGACTAGACCCATCGTTGCTATCTGAAGATGGGAGGAGACTATGAGCTAAGGATGCAGGCAGCCTATAGAAATTGGAAAAGGAAAGAAAATGAATTCCTTCCTAAGTACCTCCAAAGGAAGTCAGCCCTGCCAGCACTTTGATTTTTTTTCCCAGTAAGACCCATGTCAGATTTCTAATCTCCAGAATAATAAATAATAAATTTACACTGTTTCAGCCACTGTGTTTGTGGGACTTTATTATGATAGTAGTAAACACTAATTAATGTTTTATTTCATTAAATAAGGTGGAAGTATAAAACCTGTGAGGTGGGTACATGAGTCTCTTTACTTTATATATATTTAAACAGTCCACAATTTAAAATTTAATAAAAATATACAATATACTTATATATTTTGTGTACATATAATCTGAATATGATTGATATAATTTTTTACTTAGTCTTCATGT
This sequence comes from Neomonachus schauinslandi, assembly GCF_002201575.2. Lineage (NCBI taxonomy): Eukaryota > Metazoa > Chordata > Mammalia > Carnivora > Phocidae > Neomonachus > Neomonachus schauinslandi. Next base: position 82,078,779 of record NC_058410.1, on the reverse strand, counting down.
AGTGTGAAGTCAAAGAAATAGCAGTTAGCAAGAAAAAATAAATGTGTATATATTGTAATCAAGACATATGTAAAATCAATACATTAATTTTCTGACAAATCTCTAAAGTTGGAAGAGTGTTTGTATGTGCTGGAGGTTTGGGGAAGTACTTTTTGAATACATGGCCAAACAGCTTAAAATTCTTCTTTCCCGGTCACTGTCCTCAACAGCAGCTCCTTCCTAACACCCCTCCTCACATACCCTTAACCCTCAACCAGGAAGTTTTCCTTTCATCCATCCTACCTGGGTTGTTGTCCTCAGTCCTTCTCCCCTTTCTATCTCAATTATTTTTTCTCTTCGTGATTTCTGTTCCTAATTTCCCAGTGTTCCTGTTATGCATCTTAAAATTCCATACTTCGCTGGAATTCTACTTAGGTTGGAAAAAAGATAAACTGAGAAGATGATGTCATCCTTCTCTAGTGGGTGTTTTACTTTGCTAGGGCTGCAGCAATAAAGTGCCACAAACCTGTGCCTTCAACAACAGAAATCTATTGTCTCACAGTGCTGGAGGCTGGAAATCTGAGGTCATGGTGTCAGCAGGGATGGTTCCTTCTGAGGGTGGTGAGGGAGAATCTATTCCATGAATCTTGCCTAGCTTCTGGTGGTTTGCTGGCAATCTTCGCCATTCCTTGGCTTGTAGAAACATCACTCCATTCCCTTCCTTCCCTTCCTTCATCTCTACCTGGTGTTCTCCCTGTGTGTGTGTGTGTGTGTGTGTGTGTGTGCCCAGATGTCTCCTTTTTATAAAGAGAGTAGGTATATTGGACTAGGGGGCCCAACTTACTCTAGGATGACCTCCTCTTAACAAATTACATCTGCAAATACTCTGTGTTCAAATTAGGTCAACTTCTGAGGTACTGAAGGTTAGGAACTCAACATACAAATTTTCTAGGGAGACAGAATGAACTTATAACAGTGAATGAGAAATAAAGAAGTCTATGGAAACTCATTTTTTTAATCAATTTTGTTCAAAAAGATATATTCTCCCTGCATAATGTTCTGGAAGCGTAACCCAGAAGAATCTTTCCAATGGCTTCTCATAGAACAAGAAGGAATAGAGTAAAAGGGGGGTTTTAAATTTTAGTCTATAGTGTCTGTTTGAAAGTTCTAGAGTAATGAACATATAGTCATGCATTACTTTTTGAATTTAAGGTTTTAAAGAGATTATTTAGCAGGTATTTTCCAAGGGTAAATACTTATCAAAAATATATTTTAAAAGATTTTATTGTACATGATTAAATATTTGCAAAGAAAATAAAACTGAATGTTGAACAATAATAGTGGGTATAGAGGATAAGGATAAGGCTTAGGGAAAAAGGGTTCCTTGGAGTAGGGTCCCTGTCATTATCTGTCAGCAACTGAAGGTGTTGGAACCATTGTGTGGATGTCGGGGAGGAGAGAACTCATTTCTCTAAGGTCTTACTGCACTTGGTCAAAATTTATAAATATTTGGTCTTATCAAAATGATCCAGAAGGGTTGAAGGCATGGGACATATGAAGAATCAAGAAGCAGTCAGACACAAACAGCAAATAATTCTAACTGGATTGATAAATTAACTAGATGTGTCATGGATTTGTTAATTCTAGAGAGGTGAACTGCAGTTTCTCTCTCCCAGCCAGCAAAATATGCTTTTAAAGGAAAACTTTTGATTACAGTTCATTCTTTCACTAATTAAAAGATGTCAACACCTCACCTAATCCCCGCTTTGTAGGAATATTCTTGGATAAATCTTGTTGTATTCTTCCCTGGGTCCGAGTTGTATTTCTTAGCTCTTGAACTTCGGCATGCAGGTGGTAATCAAGACACTGGGCTCTGCTTCTGCATACTGTAAGACAAGTCTAGCCTCCTTCTAGGAACTTTGTTCTTGACTCCAACCACTCTGAATAAAGCCTATTTCATCATGTGTGTGGTTTGCAAACATTTAATCAGCCAACAATATTTTATTTTTAATTTTTTCCTAATTGCTGCTGACAAGCATCTTCCAATTCTTTTGCCACAACAAAATTTATGCAAACAGTGAAGATCTTTACCACATTGCAATCTTCTGGGTAATATTTTTAAATGGTAGCACTAAATACTAGCAGCTTATAATCATTTGTGTTCTTGAGCTAGTTTTATTTTCTCTACCATGATTATTATCTTTTTCCACATCAGCAGCACTTCTCTTCTTCATTATTTTCAGTATAAACAATGCTTTTTAGATGTTTATTACCTTTTAATGTGATTAATTTATCTTCATAGATAATACACGCCATAATTCATATTTAAAACTAACAAAATGGAACTTAATGAAAGAAAAGTCTCCTGCCCACTCTGTACACCAGTTGAGCTATTTAATCTCACCTTACAGGCAAACCGTATTGCCAATTACTTATGTATCCTTTCAGAGATATTACATATAAGCATTTTTATGTATATACATTTAACTTTAAGCAATGGTATACCTTACATACTGCCACAAAATCTAGCTATTCTCTTCTGACAGTGTGTCTCCCTGGGTTGAGGATTCCATAGCAGTCCAAACATAGGTGCTTTTTAAAATTCTGTAGGGCTTTCACCATCTTGACCTACCCTCATTTATTAAATGGTCCTATATTAATAGGCATTTGGGTTGTTTTCAATCTTTTGCTATTACAGAACAATGCTGCAGTAAATATCTTTGTACATAAATTTCTGAAAAATTGTTGAAATACAGTGGCAGGATAAATTCTTGAAGATAGAATTTCTCACTAGAAGAATGGGCACATTTGTAATAAATAATAGATAGATAGATAGAAAGATAGATAGATAGATAGATAGATAAAGATAGATATTGCCAAATTTACTCCATAATGATTGAGGACATCACTTTTTAAAGAAAAATATTTTCCTTTAGGAACCAAAGAATGCTCAAGAATGTCAGTATATCTCAATGACAAAAATGGGACTACCATATAAAGTGACTATATATTGTAACCAACATAGTTTACTTCCAGAATCCTACTGTGGGTGAATTGGGGAGGAAGAGGCAGAAGATTCCTTGTGGTATTTTGGTTTAGAGATTTTTTTGAGGGGTCATTTAAAAATCAAATCAAAATAAAGTTTGTAACCAATGTGAGTTTGGTTTGGTTTAAAAGAATCTAATTTATATAGAGGAGAAAGGAAAAACGAGTTTGTGGTTAGGGTTTTTCCGTAGTAGCTTGCTCATATATAGTTATGACTTACAAGACATACAGACCATCATACAGTCTGACTCATGCAGCCATTTGAACTTTAAGTCTAAAAGAAGGATATGTTCATTTTATCCACTTTCTAATATGAAAAAGAAGACATATTCTATCTTGTGTTTGGAAATTTGGTATTTTCGGGCTTTATGCCTCATCTGCTTTCCTTGCCTAACTTTCCAGAAAAACAAATGCTCATATATTACTTAATATTTTCTTAATACCCCAAATGTATTAGAACATATTTAAATACTCACTGGAGTGGAAACAGTCCTTGATGAATATTTTAGGCATTAAATGAATATCTTAAACTCTGATTGCCTACAGCACAATATGGGTATTAACTATATATTTATTTTAAATGGAAGAATTCCTTAAGAAAAAAATGTTGTGAAATTCTAATAAGGAGATTCTGTAAAAATTAACAGTCATTTTCCATCTCATAAACAATGTTTTTGAAGTACTTTAAGAACTTTTTTTTCCCCTTAAGCTGCTCCCAGGGCTCTGGCCCATCCAATATATTTTTATCATTTTCCAGCTTTCAATCAACCTCAAAATACTTCAACATTCTTTTTGTATATCTTTGGAAAACAACCAATTCCCAGGTGTATACAGAGAACTTACTAAGTCTAAATTCCAGAAAGACACCATCAGACCCATAGGACTAAGTCATAAGGGCTAATAAATTCTTATTTGTTCCTTATGCCATGAAATAGCCCAAATTACTAATTGGAAAAGAACACACACACATATACACAAAAGCACTGTTCTTAAGCAACAATTTTTTTTCTTCTTTGTCAAACAACTGGTGAATTAAACATTGCATATAGTTCAATCTCCCTTTTGATTAGCTTTGGTTGTTATAACAAGTCTTACATCTAACTTACATTCAGATTTTCAAAGTTCTAATACATTTAAACATGTATAAATACAACATATGCAATGTATATGTGCACAATAAAGACACTTTATATGTCTTTTGTAACACATTATACATTTTCTTTCTTTACACCAATAGGGAAAACAGAAGAGTAGAAATTCTCCTGTCCTTTATTTGACTGATGGTGATGTATGAGGTGACCTGCCCAAAGTCAAACACTGAATCCTCACAATCACCATATATATATATATATATATATATATATATATATATATATATATATA